>NW_028239138.1:0-143656 GCF_036417535.1 Chlamydotis macqueenii
TGACGAGCAGGAAGGGCTTTCAGAGCAGCCGGTTCTCGTCTTGCACAGTCGCCACACATCCGCACTTTTAGTGCCTCAGAACCCCGGACAGCTTGCAAAACACGGCTGTAACTGTCCCAGCGCAAGCTGTTCAGGAAAGCACAGAAACGCGATGTTCGCGTGCTTTTAGCGCTGCTCGCAAGAAGCCTCCGGAGCAGGCACTTCTCGTGCAGCAACAACCGTGCCTGCTACGATCTTTCCTAGCCTCTTTTCCTCCGGGCAGCCGGCTTGAGCTGATGTGAAGTGTTGGTGGGCAAATCATCCAGAGAAGCGTCGCAATGCTTCTGGGCTGTTAGCAAGAGCTTTCCTTGCTGAGCCTTTTCACGTTGGAGATTAGCTGGACATTTGCCGGTTTAGTGCCTTGTTTCTTCTGCGCAGCTTGCACAAAGCTCATTGCGGCTTTCGCGGTTCGAGTTGTGCATCGCCGGAGCTCTGCGGGAAAGAGCGAGAGAAGAGCCGCGAAAGCTCCGAGTGCGGCCAGCTCGCGTGTAGCCGCGAATGTGCGCTGTTCGCCGGTTGCAGGGCGACTGCCTTCTGCGCGGCTGCTTCCAAGTTGACGGTAACTGCCAGCGTGCTAGCTGTGTAGGACAGTGAAGAGGCTGACGCGTGTGTGTCCGTAGAGCTGCTAGAAAGCGTACGTGACGAGCAGGAAGGGCTTTCAGAGCAGCCGGTTCTCGTCTTGGACAGTCGCCACACATCCGCACTTTTAGTGCCTCAGAACCCCGGACAGCTTGCAAAACACGGCTGTAACTGTCCCAGCGCAAGCTGTTCAGGAAAGCACAGAAACGCGATGTTCGCGTGCTTTTAGCGCTGCTCGCAAGAAGCCTCCGGAGCAGGCACTTCTCGTGCAGCAACAACCGTGCCTGCTACGATCTTTCCTAGCCTCTTTTCCTCCGGGCAGCCGGCTTGAGCTGATGTGAAGTGTTGGTGGGCAAATCATCCAGAGAAGCGTCGCAATGCTTCTGGGCTGTTAGCAAGAGCTTTCCTTGCTGAGCCTTTTCACGTTGGAGATTAGCTGGACATTTGCCGGTTTAGTGCCTTGTTTCTTCTGCGCAGCTTGCACAAAGCTCATTGCGGCTTTCGCGGTTCGAGTTGTGCATCGCCGGAGCTCTGCGGGAAAGAGCGAGAGAAGAGCCGCGAAAGCTCCGAGTGCGGCCAGCTCGCGTGTAGCCGCGAATGTGCGCTGTTCGCCGGTTGCAGGGCGACTGCCTTCTGCGCGGCTGCTTCCAAGTTGACGGTAACTGCCAGCGTGCTAGCTGTGTAGGACAGTGAAGAGGCTGACGCGTGTGTGTCCGTAGAGCTGCTAGAAAGCGTACGTGACGAGCAGGAAGGGCTTTCAGAGCAGCCGGTTCTCGTCTTGCACAGTCGCCACACATCCGCACTTTTAGTGCCTCAGAACCCCGGACAGCTTGCAAAACACGGCTGTAACTGTCCCAGCGCAAGCTGTTCAGGAAAGCACAGAAACGCGATGTTCGCGTGCTTTTAGCGCTGCTCGCAAGAAGCCTCCGGAGCAGGCACTTCTCGTGCAGCAACAACCGTGCCTGCTACGATCTTTCCTAGCCTCTTTTCCTCCGGGCAGCCGGCTTGAGCTGATGTGAAGTGTTGGTGGGCAAATCATCCAGAGAAGCGTCGCAATGCTTCTGGGCTGTTAGCAAGAGCTTTCCTTGCTGAGCCTTTTCACGTTGGAGATTAGCTGGACATTTGCCGGTTTAGTGCCTTGTTTCTTCTGCGCAGCTTGCACAAAGCTCATTGCGGCTTTCGCGGTTCGAGTTGTGCATCGCCGGAGCTCTGCGGGAAAGAGCGAGAGAAGAGCCGCGAAAGCTCCGAGTGCGGCCAGCTCGCGTGTAGCCGCGAATGTGCGCTGTTCGCCGGTTGCAGGGCGACTGCCTTCTGCGCGGCTGCTTCCAAGTTGACGGTAACTGCCAGCGTGCTAGCTGTGTAGGACAGTGAAGAGGCTGACGCGTGTGTGTCCGTAGAGCTGCTAGAAAGCGTACGTGACGAGCAGGAAGGGCTTTCAGAGCAGCCGGTTCTCGTCTTGGACAGTCGCCACACATCCGCACTTTTAGTGCCTCAGAACCCCGGACAGCTTGCAAAACACGGCTGTAACTGTCCCAGCGCAAGCTGTTCAGGAAAGCACAGAAACGCGATGTTCGCGTGCTTTTAGCGCTGCTCGCAAGAAGCCTCCGGAGCAGGCACTTCTCGTGCAGCAACAACCGTGCCTGCTACGATCTTTCCTAGCCTCTTTTCCTCCGGGCAGCCGGCTTGAGCTGATGTGAAGTGTTGGTGGGCAAATCATCCAGAGAAGCGTCGCAATGCTTCTGGGCTGTTAGCAAGAGCTTTCCTTGCTGACCCTTTTCACGTTGGAGATTAGCTGGACATTTGCCGGTTTAGTGCCTTGTTTCTTCTGCGCAGCTTGCACAAAGCTCATTGCGGCTTTCGCGGTTCGAGTTGTGCATCGCCGGAGCTCTGCGGGAAAGAGCGAGAGAAGAGCCGCGAAAGCTCCGAGTGCGGCCAGCTCGCGTGTAGCCGCGAATGTGCGCTGTTCGCCGGTTGCAGGGCGACTGCCTTCTGCGCGGCTGCTTCCAAGTTGACGGTAACTGCCAGCGTGCTAGCTGTGTAGGACAGTGAAGAGGCTGACGCGTGTGTGTCCGTAGAGCTGCTAGAAAGCGTACGTGACGAGCAGGAAGGGCTTTCAGAGCAGCCGGTTCTCGTCTTGCACAGTCGCCACACATCCGCACTTTTAGTGCCTCAGAACCCCGGACAGCTTGCAAAACACGGCTGTAACTGTCCCAGCGCAAGCTGTTCAGGAAAGCACAGAAACGCGATGTTCGCGTGCTTTTAGCGCTGCTCGCAAGAAGCCTCCGGAGCAGGCACTTCTCGTGCAGCAACAAGCGTGCCTGCTACGATCTTTCCTAGCCTCTTTTCCTCCGGGCAGCCGGCTTGAGCTGATGTGAAGTGTTGGTGGGCAAATCATCCAGAGAAGCGTCGCAATGCTTCTGGGCTGTTAGCAAGAGCTTTCCTTGCTGACCCTTTTCACGTTGGAGATTAGCTGGACATTTGCCGGTTTAGTGCCTTGTTTCTTCTGCGCAGCTTGCACAAAGCTCATTGCGGCTTTCGCGGTTCGAGTTGTGCATCGCCGGAGCTCTGCGGGAAAGAGCGAGAGAAGAGCCGCGAAAGCTCCGAGTGCGGCCAGCTCGCGTGTAGCCGCGAATGTGCGCTGTTCGCCGGTTGCAGGGCGACTGCCTTCTGCGCGGCTGCTTCCAAGTTGACGGTAACTGCCAGCGTGCTAGCTGTGTAGGACAGTGAAGAGGCTGACGCGTGTGTGTCCGTAGAGCTGCTAGAAAGCGTACGTGACGAGCAGGAAGGGCTTTCAGAGCAGCCGGTTCTCGTCTTGCACAGTCGCCACACATCCGCACTTTTAGTGCCTCAGAACCCCGGACAGCTTGCAAAACACGGCTGTAACTGTCCCAGCGCAAGCTGTTCAGGAAAGCACAGAAACGCGATGTTCGCGTGCTTTTAGCGCTGCTCGCAAGAAGCCTCCGGAGCAGGCACTTCTCGTGCAGCAACAACCGTGCCTGCTACGATCTTTCCTAGCCTCTTTTCCTCCGGGCAGCCGGCTTGAGCTGATGTGAAGTGTTGGTGGGCAAATCATCCAGAGAAGCGTCGCAATGCTTCTGGGCTGTTAGCAAGAGCTTTCCTTGCTGAGCCTTTTCACGTTGGAGATTAGCTGGACATTTGCCGGTTTAGTGCCTTGTTTCTTCTGCGCAGCTTGCACAAAGCTCATTGCGGCTTTCGCGGTTCGAGTTGTGCATCGCCGGAGCTCTGCGGGAAAGAGCGAGAGAAGAGCCGCGAAAGCTCCGAGTGCGGCCAGCTCGCGTGTAGCCGCGAATGTGCGCTGTTCGCCGGTTGCAGGGCGACTGCCTTCTGCGCGGCTGCTTCCAAGTTGACGGTAACTGCCAGCGTGCTAGCTGTGTAGGACAGTGAAGAGGCTGACGCGTGTGTGTCCGTAGAGCTGCTAGAAAGCGTACGTGACGAGCAGGAAGGGCTTTCAGAGCAGCCGGTTCTCGTCTTGGACAGTCGCCACACATCCGCACTTTTAGTGCCTCAGAACCCCGGACAGCTTGCAAAACACGGCTGTAACTGTCCCAGCGCAAGCTGTTCAGGAAAGCACAGAAACGCGATGTTCGCGTGCTTTTAGCGCTGCTCGCAAGAAGCCTCCGGAGCAGGCACTTCTCGTGCAGCAACAACCGTGCCTGCTACGATCTTTCCTAGCCTCTTTTCCTCCGGGCAGCCGGCTTGAGCTGATGTGAAGTGTTGGTGGGCAAATCATCCAGAGAAGAGTCGCAATGCTTCTGGGCTGTTAGCAAGAGCTTTCCTTGCTGACCCTTTTCACGTTGGAGATTAGCTGGACATTTGCCGGTTTAGTGCCTTGTTTCTTCTGCGCAGCTTGCACAAAGCTCATTGCGGCTTTCGCGGTTCGAGTTGTGCATCGCCGGAGCTCTGCGGGAAAGAGCGAGAGAAGAGCCGCGAAAGCTCCGAGTGCGGCCAGCTCGCGTGTAGCCGCGAATGTGCGCTGTTCGCCGGTTGCAGGGCGACTGCCTTCTGCGCGGCTGCTTCCAAGTTGACGGTAACTGCCAGCGTGCTAGCTGTGTAGGACAGTGAAGAGGCTGACGCGTGTGTGTCCGTAGAGCTCCTAGAAAGCGTACGTGACGAGCAGGAAGGGCTTTCAGAGCAGCCGGTTCTCGTCTTGCACAGTCGCCACACATCCGCACTTTTAGTGCCTCAGAACCCCGGACAGCTTGCAAAACACGGCTGTAACTGTCCCAGCGCAAGCTGTTCAGGAAAGCACAGAAACGCGATGTTCGCGTGCTTTTAGCGCTGCTCGCAAGAAGCCTCCGGAGCAGGCACTTCTCGTGCAGCAACAACCGTGCCTGCTACGATCTTTCCTAGCCTCTTTTCCTCCGGGCAGCCGGCTTGAGCTGATGTGAAGTGTTGGTGGGCAAATCATCCAGAGAAGCGTCGCAATGCTTCTGGGCTGTTAGCAAGAGCTTTCCTTGCTGAGCCTTTTCACGTTGGAGATTAGCTGGACATTTGCCGGTTTAGTGCCTTGTTTCTTCTGCGCAGCTTGCACAAAGCTCATTGCGGCTTTCGCGGTTCGAGTTGTGCATCGCCGGAGCTCTGCGGGAAAGAGCGAGAGAAGAGCCGCGAAAGCTCCGAGTGCGGCCAGCTCGCGTGTAGCCGCGAATGTGCGCTGTTCGCCGGTTGCAGGGCGACTGCCTTCTGCGCGGCTGCTTCCAAGTTGACGGTAACTGCCAGCGTGCTAGCTGTGTAGGACAGTGAAGAGGCTGACGCGTGTGTGTCCGTAGAGCTGCTAGAAAGCGTACGTGACGAGCAGGAAGGGCTTTCAGAGCAGCCGGTTCTCGTCTTGGACAGTCGCCACACATCCGCACTTTTAGTGCCTCAGAACCCCGGACAGCTTGCAAAACACGGCTGTAACTGTCCCAGCGCAAGCTGTTCAGGAAAGCACAGAAACGCGATGTTCGCGTGCTTTTAGCGCTGCTCGCAAGAAGCCTCCGGAGCAGGCACTTCTCGTGCAGCAACAACCGTGCCTGCTACGATCTTTCCTAGCCTCTTTTCCTCCGGGCAGCCGGCTTGAGCTGATGTGAAGTGTTGGTGGGCAAATCATCCAGAGAAGCGTCGCAATGCTTCTGGGCTGTTAGCAAGAGCTTTCCTTGCTGACCCTTTTCACGTTGGAGATTAGCTGGACATTTGCCGGTTTAGTGCCTTGTTTCTTCTGCGCAGCTTGCACAAAGCTCATTGCGGCTTTCGCGGTTCGAGTTGTGCATCGCCGGAGCTCTGCGGGAAAGAGCGAGAGAAGAGCCGCGAAAGCTCCGAGTGCGGCCAGCTCGCGTGTAGCCGCGAATGTGCGCTGTTCGCCGGTTGCAGGGCGACTGCCTTCTGCGCGGCTGCTTCCAAGTTGACGGTAACTGCCAGCGTGCTAGCTGTGTAGGACAGTGAAGAGGCTGACGCGTGTGTGTCCGTAGAGCTGCTAGAAAGCGTACGTGACGAGCAGGAAGGGCTTTCAGAGCAGCCGGTTCTCGTCTTGCACAGTCGCCACACATCCGCACTTTTAGTGCCTCAGAACCCCGGACAGCTTGCAAAACACGGCTGTAACTGTCCCAGCGCAAGCTGTTCAGGAAAGCACAGAAACGCGATGTTCGCGTGCTTTTAGCGCTGCTCGCAAGAAGCCTCCGGAGCAGGCACTTCTCGTGCAGCAACAAGCGTGCCTGCTACGATCTTTCCTAGCCTCTTTTCCTCCGGGCAGCCGGCTTGAGCTGATGTGAAGTGTTGGTGGGCAAATCATCCAGAGAAGCGTCGCAATGCTTCTGGGCTGTTAGCAAGAGCTTTCCTTGCTGACCCTTTTCACGTTGGAGATTAGCTGGACATTTGCCGGTTTAGTGCCTTGTTTCTTCTGCGCAGCTTGCACAAAGCTCATTGCGGCTTTCGCGGTTCGAGTTGTGCATCGCCGGAGCTCTGCGGGAAAGAGCGAGAGAAGAGCCGCGAAAGCTCCGAGTGCGGCCAGCTCGCGTGTAGCCGCGAATGTGCGCTGTTCGCCGGTTGCAGGGCGACTGCCTTCTGCGCGGCTGCTTCCAAGTTGACGGTAACTGCCAGCGTGCTAGCTGTGTAGGACAGTGAAGAGGCTGACGCGTGTGTGTCCGTAGAGCTGCTAGAAAGCGTACGTGACGAGCAGGAAGGGCTTTCAGAGCAGCCGGTTCTCGTCTTGCACAGTCGCCACACATCCGCACTTTTAGTGCCTCAGAACCCCGGACAGCTTGCAAAACACGGCTGTAACTGTCCCAGCGCAAGCTGTTCAGGAAAGCACAGAAACGCGATGTTCGCGTGCTTTTAGCGCTGCTCGCAAGAAGCCTCCGGAGCAGGCACTTCTCGTGCAGCAACAACCGTGCCTGCTACGATCTTTCCTAGCCTCTTTTCCTCCGGGCAGCCGGCTTGAGCTGATGTGAAGTGTTGGTGGGCAAATCATCCAGAGAAGCGTCGCAATGCTTCTGGGCTGTTAGCAAGAGCTTTCCTTGCTGAGCCTTTTCACGTTGGAGATTAGCTGGACATTTGCCGGTTTAGTGCCTTGTTTCTTCTGCGCAGCTTGCACAAAGCTCATTGCGGCTTTCGCGGTTCGAGTTGTGCATCGCCGGAGCTCTGCGGGAAAGAGCGAGAGAAGAGCCGCGAAAGCTCCGAGTGCGGCCAGCTCGCGTGTAGCCGCGAATGTGCGCTGTTCGCCGGTTGCAGGGCGACTGCCTTCTGCGCGGCTGCTTCCAAGTTGACGGTAACTGCCAGCGTGCTAGCTGTGTAGGACAGTGAAGAGGCTGACGCGTGTGTGTCCGTAGAGCTGCTAGAAAGCGTACGTGACGAGCAGGAAGGGCTTTCAGAGCAGCCGGTTCTCGTCTTGGACAGTCGCCACACATCCGCACTTTTAGTGCCTCAGAACCCCGGACAGCTTGCAAAACACGGCTGTAACTGTCCCAGCGCAAGCTGTTCAGGAAAGCACAGAAACGCGATGTTCGCGTGCTTTTAGCGCTGCTCGCAAGAAGCCTCCGGAGCAGGCACTTCTCGTGCAGCAACAACCGTGCCTGCTACGATCTTTCCTAGCCTCTTTTCCTCCGGGCAGCCGGCTTGAGCTGATGTGAAGTGTTGGTGGGCAAATCATCCAGAGAAGAGTCGCAATGCTTCTGGGCTGTTAGCAAGAGCTTTCCTTGCTGACCCTTTTCACGTTGGAGATTAGCTGGACATTTGCCGGTTTAGTGCCTTGTTTCTTCTGCGCAGCTTGCACAAAGCTCATTGCGGCTTTCGCGGTTCGAGTTGTGCATCGCCGGAGCTCTGCGGGAAAGAGCGAGAGAAGAGCCGCGAAAGCTCCGAGTGCGGCCAGCTCGCGTGTAGCCGCGAATGTGCGCTGTTCGCCGGTTGCAGGGCGACTGCCTTCTGCGCGGCTGCTTCCAAGTTGACGGTAACTGCCAGCGTGCTAGCTGTGTAGGACAGTGAAGAGGCTGACGCGTGTGTGTCCGTAGAGCTCCTAGAAAGCGTACGTGACGAGCAGGAAGGGCTTTCAGAGCAGCCGGTTCTCGTCTTGCACAGTCGCCACACATCCGCACTTTTAGTGCCTCAGAACCCCGGACAGCTTGCAAAACACGGCTGTAACTGTCCCAGCGCAAGCTGTTCAGGAAAGCACAGAAACGCGATGTTCGCGTGCTTTTAGCGCTGCTCGCAAGAAGCCTCCGGAGCAGGCACTTCTCGTGCAGCAACAACCGTGCCTGCTACGATCTTTCCTAGCCTCTTTTCCTCCGGGCAGCCGGCTTGAGCTGATGTGAAGTGTTGGTGGGCAAATCATCCAGAGAAGCGTCGCAATGCTTCTGGGCTGTTAGCAAGAGCTTTCCTTGCTGAGCCTTTTCACGTTGGAGATTAGCTGGACATTTGCCGGTTTAGTGCCTTGTTTCTTCTGCGCAGCTTGCACAAAGCTCATTGCGGCTTTCGCGGTTCGAGTTGTGCATCGCCGGAGCTCTGCGGGAAAGAGCGAGAGAAGAGCCGCGAAAGCTCCGAGTGCGGCCAGCTCGCGTGTAGCCGCGAATGTGCGCTGTTCGCCGGTTGCAGGGCGACTGCCTTCTGCGCGGCTGCTTCCAAGTTGACGGTAACTGCCAGCGTGCTAGCTGTGTAGGACAGTGAAGAGGCTGACGCGTGTGTGTCCGTAGAGCTGCTAGAAAGCGTACGTGACGAGCAGGAAGGGCTTTCAGAGCAGCCGGTTCTCGTCTTGCACAGTCGCCACACATCCGCACTTTTAGTGCCTCAGAACCCCGGACAGCTTGCAAAACACGGCTGTAACTGTCCCAGCGCAAGCTGTTCAGGAAAGCACAGAAACGCGATGTTCGCGTGCTTTTAGCGCTGCTCGCAAGAAGCCTCCGGAGCAGGCACTTCTCGTGCAGCAACAACCGTGCCTGCTACGATCTTTCCTAGCCTCTTTTCCTCCGGGCAGCCGGCTTGAGCTGATGTGAAGTGTTGGTGGGCAAATCATCCAGAGAAGCGTCGCAATGCTTCTGGGCTGTTAGCAAGAGCTTTCCTTGCTGAGCCTTTTCACGTTGGAGATTAGCTGGACATTTGCCGGTTTAGTGCCTTGTTTCTTCTGCGCAGCTTGCACAAAGCTCATTGCGGCTTTCGCGGTTCGAGTTGTGCATCGCCGGAGCTCTGCGGGAAAGAGCGAGAGAAGAGCCGCGAAAGCTCCGAGTGCGGCCAGCTCGCGTGTAGCCGCGAATGTGCGCTGTTCGCCGGTTGCAGGGCGAGTGCCTTCTGCGCGGCTGCTTCCAAGTTGACGGTAACTGCCAGCGTGCTAGCTGTGTAGGACAGTGAAGAGGCTGACGCGTGTGTGTCCGTAGAGCTGCTAGAAAGCGTACGTGACGAGCAGGAAGGGCTTTCAGAGCAGCCGGTTCTCGTCTTGGACAGTCGCCACACATCCGCACTTTTAGTGCCTCAGAACCCCGGACAGCTTGCAAAACACGGCTGTAACTGTCCCAGCGCAAGCTGTTCAGGAAAGCACAGAAACGCGATGTTCGCGTGCTTTTAGCGCTGCTCGCAAGAAGCCTCCGGAGCAGGCACTTCTCGTGCAGCAACAACCGTGCCTGCTACGATCTTTCCTAGCCTCTTTTCCTCCGGGCAGCCGGCTTGAGCTGATGTGAAGTGTTGGTGGGCAAATCATCCAGAGAAGAGTCGTAATGCTTCTGGGCTGTTAGCAAGAGCTTTCCTTGCTGACCCTTTTCACGTTGGAGATTAGCTGGACATTTGCCGGTTTAGTGCCTTGTTTCTTCTGCGCAGCTTGCACAAAGCTCATTGCGGCTTTCGCGGTTCGAGTTGTGCATCGCCGGAGCTCTGCGGGAAAGAGCGAGAGAAGAGCCGCGAAAGCTCCGAGTGCGGCCAGCTCGCGTGTAGCCGCGAATGTGCGCTGTTCGCCGGTTGCAGGGCGACTGCCTTCTGCGCGGCTGCTTCCAAGTTGACGGTAACTGCCAGCGTGCTAGCTGTGTAGGACAGTGAAGAGGCTGACGCGTGTGTGTCCGTAGAGCTGCTAGAAAGCGTACGTGACGAGCAGGAAGGGCTTTCAGAGCAGCCGGTTCTCGTCTTGGACAGTCGCCACACATCCGCACTTTTAGTGCCTCAGAACCCCGGACAGCTTGCAAAACACGGCTGTAACTGTCCCAGCGCAAGCTGTTCAGGAAAGCACAGAAACGCGATGTTCGCGTGCTTTTAGCGCTGCTCGCAAGAAGCCTCCGGAGCAGGCACTTCTCGTGCAGCAACAACCGTGCCTGCTACGATCTTTCCTAGCCTCTTTTCCTCCGGGCAGCCGGCTTGAGCTGATGTGAAGTGTTGGTGGGCAAATCATCCAGAGAAGCGTCGCAATGCTTCTGGGCTGTTAGCAAGAGCTTTCCTTGCTGACCCTTTTCACGTTGGAGATTAGCTGGACATTTGCCGGTTTAGTGCCTTGTTTCTTCTGCGCAGCTTGCACAAAGCTCATTGCGGCTTTCGCGGTTCGAGTTGTGCATCGCCGGAGCTCTGCGGGAAAGAGCGAGAGAAGAGCCGCGAAAGCTCCGAGTGCGGCCAGCTCGCGTGTAGCCGCGAATGTGCGCTGTTCGCCGGTTGCAGGGCGACTGCCTTCTGCGCGGCTGCTTCCAAGTTGACGGTAACTGCCAGCGTGCTAGCTGTGTAGGACAGTGAAGAGGCTGACGCGTGTGTGTCCGTAGAGCTGCTAGAAAGCGTACGTGACGAGCAGGAAGGGCTTTCAGAGCAGCCGGTTCTCGTCTTGCACAGTCGCCACACATCCGCACTTTTAGTGCCTCAGAACCCCGGACAGCTTGCAAAACACGGCTGTAACTGTCCCAGCGCAAGCTGTTCAGGAAAGCACAGAAACGCGATGTTCGCGTGCTTTTAGCGCTGCTCGCAAGAAGCCTCCGGAGCAGGCACTTCTCGTGCAGCAACAACCGTGCCTGCTACGATCTTTCCTAGCCTCTTTTCCTCCGGGCAGCCGGCTTGAGCTGATGTGAAGTGTTGGTGGGCAAATCATCCAGAGAAGCGTCGCAATGCTTCTGGGCTGTTAGCAAGAGCTTTCCTTGCTGAGCCTTTTCACGTTGGAGATTAGCTGGACATTTGCCGGTTTAGTGCCTTGTTTCTTCTGCGCAGCTTGCACAAAGCTCATTGCGGCTTTCGCGGTTCGAGTTGTGCATCGCCGGAGCTCTGCGGGAAAGAGCGAGAGAAGAGCCGCGAAAGCTCCGAGTGCGGCCAGCTCGCGTGTAGCCGCGAATGTGCGCTGTTCGCCGGTTGCAGGGCGACTGCCTTCTGCGCGGCTGCTTCCAAGTTGACGGTAACTGCCAGCGTGCTAGCTGTGTAGGACAGTGAAGAGGCTGACGCGTGTGTGTCCGTAGAGCTGCTAGAAAGCGTACGTGACGAGCAGGAAGGGCTTTCAGAGCAGCCGGTTCTCGTCTTGGACAGTCGCCACACATCCGCACTTTTAGTGCCTCAGAACCCCGGACAGCTTGCAAAACACGGCTGTAACTGTCCCAGCGCAAGCTGTTCAGGAAAGCACAGAAACGCGATGTTCGCGTGCTTTTAGCGCTGCTCGCAAGAAGCCTCCGGAGCAGGCACTTCTCGTGCAGCAACAACCGTGCCTGCTACGATCTTTCCTAGCCTCTTTTCCTCCGGGCAGCCGGCTTGAGCTGATGTGAAGTGTTGGTGGGCAAATCATCCAGAGAAGCGTCGCAATGCTTCTGGGCTGTTAGCAAGAGCTTTCCTTGCTGAGCCTTTTCACGTTGGAGATTAGCTGGACATTTGCCGGTTTAGTGCCTTGTTTCTTCTGCGCAGCTTGCACAAAGCTCATTGCGGCTTTCGCGGTTCGAGTTGTGCATCGCCGGAGCTCTGCGGGAAAGAGCGAGAGAAGAGCCGCGAAAGCTCCGAGTGCGGCCAGCTCGCGTGTAGCCGCGAATGTGCGCTGTTCGCCGGTTGCAGGGCGACTGCCTTCTGCGCGGCTGCTTCCAAGTTGACGGTAACTGCCAGCGTGCTAGCTGTGTAGGACAGTGAAGAGGCTGACGCGTGTGTGTCCGTAGAGCTGCTAGAAAGCGTACGTGACGAGCAGGAAGGGCTTTCAGAGCAGCCGGTTCTCGTCTTGGACAGTCGCCACACATCCGCACTTTTAGTGCCTCAGAACCCCGGACAGCTTGCAAAACACGGCTGTAACTGTCCCAGCGCAAGCTGTTCAGGAAAGCACAGAAACGCGATGTTCGCGTGCTTTTAGCGCTGCTCGCAAGAAGCCTCCGGAGCAGGCACTTCTCGTGCAGCAACAACCGTGCCTGCTACGATCTTTCCTAGCCTCTTTTCCTCCGGGCAGCCGGCTTGAGCTGATGTGAAGTGTTGGTGGGCAAATCATCCAGAGAAGCGTCGCAATGCTTCTGGGCTGTTAGCAAGAGCTTTCCTTGCTGAGCCTTTTCACGTTGGAGATTAGCTGGACATTTGCCGGTTTAGTGCCTTGTTTCTTCTGCGCAGCTTGCACAAAGCTCATTGCGGCTTTCGCGGTTCGAGTTGTGCATCGCCGGAGCTCTGCGGGAAAGAGCGAGAGAAGAGCCGCGAAAGCTCCGAGTGCGGCCAGCTCGCGTGTAGCCGCGAATGTGCGCTGTTCGCCGGTTGCAGGGCGAGTGCCTTCTGCGCGGCTGCTTCCAAGTTGACGGTAACTGCCAGCGTGCTAGCTGTGTAGGACAGTGAAGAGGCTGACGCGTGTGTGTCCGTAGAGCTGCTAGAAAGCGTACGTGACGAGCAGGAAGGGCTTTCAGAGCAGCCGGTTCTCGTCTTGCACAGTCGCCACACATCCGCACTTTTAGTGCCTCAGAACCCCGGACAGCTTGCAAAACACGGCTGTAACTGTCCCAGCGCAAGCTGTTCAGGAAAGCACAGAAACGCGATGTTCGCGTGCTTTTAGCGCTGCTCGCAAGAAGCCTCCGGAGCAGGCACTTCTCGTGCAGCAACAACCGTGCCTGCTACGATCTTTCCTAGCCTCTTTTCCTCCGGGCAGCCGGCTTGAGCTGATGTGAAGTGTTGGTGGGCAAATCATCCAGAGAAGCGTCGCAATGCTTCTGGGCTGTTAGCAAGAGCTTTCCTTGCTGAGCCTTTTCACGTTGGAGATTAGCTGGACATTTGCCGGTTTAGTGCCTTGTTTCTTCTGCGCAGCTTGCACAAAGCTCATTGCGGCTTTCGCGGTTCGAGTTGTGCATCGCCGGAGCTCTGCGGGAAAGAGCGAGAGAAGAGCCGCGAAAGCTCCGAGTGCGGCCAGCTCGCGTGTAGCCGCGAATGTGCGCTGTTCGCCGGTTGCAGGGCGACTGCCTTCTGCGCGGCTGCTTCCAAGTTGACGGTAACTGCCAGCGTGCTAGCTGTGTAGGACAGTGAAGAGGCTGACGCGTGTGTGTCCGTAGAGCTGCTAGAAAGCGTACGTGACGAGCAGGAAGGGCTTTCAGAGCAGCCGGTTCTCGTCTTGCACAGTCGCCACACATCCGCACTTTTAGTGCCTCAGAACCCCGGACAGCTTGCAAAACACGGCTGTAACTGTCCCAGCGCAAGCTGTTCAGGAAAGCACAGAAACGCGATGTTCGCGTGCTTTTAGCGCTGCTCGCAAGAAGCCTCCGGAGCAGGCACTTCTCGTGCAGCAACAACCGTGCCTGCTACGATCTTTCCTAGCCTCTTTTCCTCCGGGCAGCCGGCTTGAGCTGATGTGAAGTGTTGGTGGGCAAATCATCCAGAGAAGCGTCGCAATGCTTCTGGGCTGTTAGCAAGAGCTTTCCTTGCTGAGCCTTTTCACGTTGGAGATTAGCTGGACATTTGCCGGTTTAGTGCCTTGTTTCTTCTGCGCAGCTTGCACAAAGCTCATTGCGGCTTTCGCGGTTCGAGTTGTGCATCGCCGGAGCTCTGCGGGAAAGAGCGAGAGAAGAGCCGCGAAAGCTCCGAGTGCGGCCAGCTCGCGTGTAGCCGCGAATGTGCGCTGTTCGCCGGTTGCAGGGCGAGTGCCTTCTGCGCGGCTGCTTCCAAGTTGACGGTAACTGCCAGCGTGCTAGCTGTGTAGGACAGTGAAGAGGCTGACGCGTGTGTGTCCGTAGAGCTGCTAGAAAGCGTACGTGACGAGCAGGAAGGGCTTTCAGAGCAGCCGGTTCTCGTCTTGCACAGTCGCCACACATCCGCACTTTTAGTGCCTCAGAACCCCGGACAGCTTGCAAAACACGGCTGTAACTGTCCCAGCGCAAGCTGTTCAGGAAAGCACAGAAACGCGATGTTCGCGTGCTTTTAGCGCTGCTCGCAAGAAGCCTCCGGAGCAGGCACTTCTCGTGCAGCAACAACCGTGCCTGCTACGATCTTTCCTAGCCTCTTTTCCTCCGGGCAGCCGGCTTGAGCTGATGTGAAGTGTTGGTGGGCAAATCATCCAGAGAAGCATCGCAATCCTTCTGGGCTGTTAGCAAGAGCTTTCCTTGCTGAGCCTTTTCACGTTGGAGATTAGCTGGACATTTGCCGGTTTAGTGCCTTGTTTCTTCTGCGCAGCTTGCACAAAGCTCATTGCGGCTTTCGCGGTTCGAGTTGTGCATCGCCGGAGCTCTGCGGGAAAGAGCGAGAGAAGAGCCGCGAAAGCTCCGAGTGCGGCCAGCTCGCGTGTAGCCGCGAATGTGCGCTGTTCGCCGGTTGCAGGGCGACTGCCTTCTGCGCGGCTGCTTCCAAGTTGACGGTAACTGCCAGCGTGCTAGCTGTGTAGGACAGTGAAGAGGCTGACGCGTGTGTGTCCGTAGAGCTGCTAGAAAGCGTACGTGACGAGCAGGAAGGGCTTTCAGAGCAGCCGGTTCTCGTCTTGGACAGTCGCCACACATCCGCACTTTTAGTGCCTCAGAACCCCGGACAGCTTGCAAAACACGGCTGTAACTGTCCCAGCGCAAGCTGTTCAGGAAAGCACAGAAACGCGATGTTCGCGTGCTTTTAGCGCTGCTCGCAAGAAGCCTCCGGAGCAGGCACTTCTCGTGCAGCAACAACCGTGCCTGCTACGATCTTTCCTAGCCTCTTTTCCTCCGGGCAGCCGGCTTGAGCTGATGTGAAGTGTTGGTGGGCAAATCATCCAGAGAAGCGTCGCAATGCTTCTGGGCTGTTAGCAAGAGCTTTCCTTGCTGACCCTTTTCACGTTGGAGATTAGCTGGACATTTGCCGGTTTAGTGCCTTGTTTCTTCTGCGCAGCTTGCACAAAGCTCATTGCGGCTTTCGCGGTTCGAGTTGTGCATCGCCGGAGCTCTGCGGGAAAGAGCGAGAGAAGAGCCGCGAAAGCTCCGAGTGCGGCCAGCTCGCGTGTAGCCGCGAATGTGCGCTGTTCGCCGGTTGCAGGGCGACTGCCTTCTGCGCGGCTGCTTCCAAGTTGACGGTAACTGCCAGCGTGCTAGCTGTGTAGGACAGTGAAGAGGCTGACGCGTGTGTGTCCGTAGAGCTGCTAGAAAGCGTACGTGACGAGCAGGAAGGGCTTTCAGAGCAGCCGGTTCTCGTCTTGGACAGTCGCCACACATCCGCACTTTTAGTGCCTCAGAACCCCGGACAGCTTGCAAAACACGGCTGTAACTGTCCCAGCGCAAGCTGTTCAGGAAAGCACAGAAACGCGATGTTCGCGTGCTTTTAGCGCTGCTCGCAAGAAGCCTCCGGAGCAGGCACTTCTCGTGCAGCAACAACCGTGCCTGCTACGATCTTTCCTAGCCTCTTTTCCTCCGGGCAGCCGGCTTGAGCTGATGTGAAGTGTTGGTGGGCAAATCATCCAGAGAAGCGTCGCAATGCTTCTGGGCTGTTAGCAAGAGCTTTCCTTGCTGAGCCTTTTCACGTTGGAGATTAGCTGGACATTTGCCGGTTTAGTGCCTTGTTTCTTCTGCGCAGCTTGCACAAAGCTCATTGCGGCTTTCGCGGTTCGAGTTGTGCATCGCCGGAGCTCTGCGGGAAAGAGCGAGAGAAGAGCCGCGAAAGCTCCGAGTGCGGCCAGCTCGCGTGTAGCCGCGAATGTGCGCTGTTCGCCGGTTGCAGGGCGACTGCCTTCTGCGCGGCTGCTTCCAAGTTGACGGTAACTGCCAGCGTGCTAGCTGTGTAGGACAGTGAAGAGGCTGACGCGTGTGTGTCCGTAGAGCTGCTAGAAAGCGTACGTGACGAGCAGGAAGGGCTTTCAGAGCAGCCGGTTCTCGTCTTGCACAGTCGCCACACATCCGCACTTTTAGTGCCTCAGAACCCCGGACAGCTTGCAAAACACGGCTGTAACTGTCCCAGCGCAAGCTGTTCAGGAAAGCACAGAAACGCGATGTTCGCGTGCTTTTAGCGCTGCTCGCAAGAAGCCTCCGGAGCAGGCACTTCTCGTGCAGCAACAACCGTGCCTGCTACGATCTTTCCTAGCCTCTTTTCCTCCGGGCAGCCGGCTTGAGCTGATGTGAAGTGTTGGTGGGCAAATCATCCAGAGAAGCGTCGCAATGCTTCTGGGCTGTTAGCAAGAGCTTTCCTTGCTGAGCCTTTTCACGTTGGAGATTAGCTGGACATTTGCCGGTTTAGTGCCTTGTTTCTTCTGCGCAGCTTGCACAAAGCTCATTGCGGCTTTCGCGGTTCGAGTTGTGCATCGCCGGAGCTCTGCGGGAAAGAGCGAGAGAAGAGCCGCGAAAGCTCCGAGTGCGGCCAGCTCGCGTGTAGCCGCGAATGTGCGCTGTTCGCCGGTTGCAGGGCGACTGCCTTCTGCGCGGCTGCTTCCAAGTTGACGGTAACTGCCAGCGTGCTAGCTGTGTAGGACAGTGAAGAGGCTGACGCGTGTGTGTCCGTAGAGCTGCTAGAAAGCGTACGTGACGAGCAGGAAGGGCTTTCAGAGCAGCCGGCTCTCGTCTTGCACAGTCGCCACACATCCGCACTTTTAGTGCCTCAGAACCCCGGACAGCTTGCAAAACACGGCTGTAACTGTCCCAGCGCAAGCTGTTCAGGAAAGCACAGAAACGCGATGTTCGCGTGCTTTTAGCGCTGCTCGCAAGAAGCCTCCGGAGCAGGCACTTCTCGTGCAGCAACAACCGTGCCTGCTACGATCTTTCCTAGCCTCTTTTCCTCCGGGCAGCCGGCTTGAGCTGATGTGAAGTGTTGGTGGGCAAATCATCCAGAGAAGCGTCGCAATGCTTCTGGGCTGTTAGCAAGAGCTTTCCTTGCTGAGCCTTTTCACGTTGGAGATTAGCTGGACATTTGCCGGTTTAGTGCCTTGTTTCTTCTGCGCAGCTTGCACAAAGCTCATTGCGGCTTTCGCGGTTCGAGTTGTGCATCGCCGGAGCTCTGCGGGAAAGAGCGAGAGAAGAGCCGCGAAAGCTCCGAGTGCGGCCAGCTCGCGTGTAGCCGCGAATGTGCGCTGTTCGCCGGTTGCAGGGCGACTGCCTTCTGCGCGGCTGCTTCCAAGTTGACGGTAACTGCCAGCGTGCTAGCTGTGTAGGACAGTGAAGAGGCTGACGCGTGTGTGTCCGTAGAGCTGCTAGAAAGCGTACGTGACGAGCAGGAAGGGCTTTCAGAGCAGCCGGTTCTCGTCTTGCACAGTCGCCACACATCCGCACTTTTAGTGCCTCAGAACCCCGGACAGCTTGCAAAACACGGCTGTAACTGTCCCAGCGCAAGCTGTTCAGGAAAGCACAGAAACGCGATGTTCGCGTGCTTTTAGCGCTGCTCGCAAGAAGCCTCCGGAGCAGGCACTTCTCGTGCAGCAACAACCGTGCCTGCTACGATCTTTCCTAGCCTCTTTTCCTCCGGGCAGCCGGCTTGAGCTGATGTGAAGTGTTGGTGGGCAAATCATCCAGAGAAGCGTCGCAATGCTTCTGGGCTGTTAGCAAGAGCTTTCCTTGCTGAGCCTTTTCACGTTGGAGATTAGCTGGACATTTGCCGGTTTAGTGCCTTGTTTCTTCTGCGCAGCTTGCACAAAGCTCATTGCGGCTTTCGCGGTTCGAGTTGTGCATCGCCGGAGCTCTGCGGGAAAGAGCGAGAGAAGAGCCGCGAAAGCTCCGAGTGCGGCCAGCTCGCGTGTAGCCGCGAATGTGCGCTGTTCGCCGGTTGCAGGGCGACTGCCTTCTGCGCGGCTGCTTCCAAGTTGACGGTAACTGCCAGCGTGCTAGCTGTGTAGGACAGTGAAGAGGCTGACGCGTGTGTGTCCGTAGAGCTGCTAGAAAGCGTACGTGACGAGCAGGAAGGGCTTTCAGAGCAGCCGGTTCTCGTCTTGCACAGTCGCCACACATCCGCACTTTTAGTGCCTCAGAACCCCGGACAGCTTGCAAAACACGGCTGTAACTGTCCCAGCGCAAGCTGTTCAGGAAAGCACAGAAACGCGATGTTCGCGTGCTTTTAGCGCTGCTCACAAGAAGCCTCCGGAGCAGGCACTTCTCGTGCAGCAACAACCGTGCCTGCTACGATCTTTCCTAGCCTCTTTTCCTCCGGGCAGCCGGCTTGAGCTGATGTGAAGTGTTGGTGGGCAAATCATCCAGAGAAGCGTCGCAATGCTTCTGGGCTGTTAGCAAGAGCTTTCCTTGCTGAGCCTTTTCACGTTGGAGATTAGCTGGACATTTGCCGGTTTAGTGCCTTGTTTCTTCTGCGCAGCTTGCACAAAGCTCATTGCGGCTTTCGCGGTTCGAGTTGTGCATCGCCGGAGCTCTGCGGGAAAGAGCGAGAGAAGAGCCGCGAAAGCTCCGAGTGCGGCCAGCTCGCGTGTAGCCGCGAATGTGCGCTGTTCGCCGGTTGCAGGGCGACTGCCTTCTGCGCGGCTGCTTCCAAGTTGACGGTAACTGCCAGCGTGCTAGCTGTGTAGGACAGTGAAGAGGCTGACGCGTGTGTGTCCGTAGAGCTGCTAGAAAGCGTACGTGACGAGCAGGAAGGGCTTTCAGAGCAGCCGGTTCTCGTCTTGGACAGTCGCCACACATCCGCACTTTTAGTGCCTCAGAACCCCGGACAGCTTGCAAAACACGGCTGTAACTGTCCCAGCGCAAGCTGTTCAGGAAAGCACAGAAACGCGATGTTCGCGTGCTTTTAGCGCTGCTCGCAAGAAGCCTCCGGAGCAGGCACTTCTCGTGCAGCAACAACCGTGCCTGCTACGATCTTTCCTAGCCTCTTTTCCTCCGGGCAGCCGGCTTGAGCTGATGTGAAGTGTTGGTGGGCAAATCATCCAGAGAAGCGTCGCAATGCTTCTGGGCTGTTAGCAAGAGCTTTCCTTGCTGACCCTTTTCACGTTGGAGATTAGCTGGACATTTGCCGGTTTAGTGCCTTGTTTCTTCTGCGCAGCTTGCACAAAGCTCATTGCGGCTTTCGCGGTTCGAGTTGTGCATCGCCGGAGCTCTGCGGGAAAGAGCGAGAGAAGAGCCGCGAAAGCTCCGAGTGCGGCCAGCTCGCGTGTAGCCGCGAATGTGCGCTGTTCGCCGGTTGCAGGGCGACTGCCTTCTGCGCGGCTGCTTCCAAGTTGACGGTAACTGCCAGCGTGCTAGCTGTGTAGGACAGTGAAGAGGCTGACGCGTGTGTGTCCGTAGAGCTGCTAGAAAGCGTACGTGACGAGCAGGAAGGGCTTTCAGAGCAGCCGGTTCTCGTCTTGCACAGTCGCCACACATCCGCACTTTTAGTGCCTCAGAACCCCGGACAGCTTGCAAAACACGGCTGTAACTGTCCCAGCGCAAGCTGTTCAGGAAAGCACAGAAAGGCGATGTTCGCGTGCTTTTAGCGCTGCTCGCAAGAAGCCTCCGGAGCAGGCACTTCTCGTGCAGCAACAACCGTGCCTGCTACGATCTTTCCTAGCCTCTTTTCCTCCGGGCAGCCGGCTTGAGCTGATGTGAAGTGTTGGTGGGCAAATCATCCAGAGAAGCGTCGCAATGCTTCTGGGCTGTTAGCAAGAGCTTTCCTTGCTGACCCTTTTCACGTTGGAGATTAGCTGGACATTTGCCGGTTTAGTGCCTTGTTTCTTCTGCGCAGCTTGCACAAAGCTCATTGCGGCTTTCGCGGTTCGAGTTGTGCATCGCCGGAGCTCTGCGGGAAAGAGCGAGAGAAGAGCCGCGAAAGCTCCGAGTGCGGCCAGCTCGCGTGTAGCCGCGAATGTGCGCTGTTCGCCGGTTGCAGGGCGAGTGCCTTCTGCGCGGCTGCTTCCAAGTTGACGGTAACTGCCAGCGTGCTAGCTGTGTAGGACAGTGAAGAGGCTGACGCGTGTGTGTCCGTAGAGCTGCTAGAAAGCGTACGTGACGAGCAGGAAGGGCTTTCAGAGCAGCCGGTTCTCGTCTTGCACAGTCGCCACACATCCGCACTTTTAGTGCCTCAGAACCCCGGACAGCTTGCAAAACACGGCTGTAACTGTCCCAGCGCAAGCTGTTCAGGAAAGCACAGAAACGCGATGTTCGCGTGCTTTTAGCGCTGCTCGCAAGAAGCCTCCGGAGCAGGCACTTCTCGTGCAGCAACAACCGTGCCTGCTACGATCTTTCCTAGCCTCTTTTCCTCCGGGCAGCCGGCTTGAGCTGATGTGAAGTGTTGGTGGGCAAATCATCCAGAGAAGCGTCGCAATGCTTCTGGGCTGTTAGCAAGAGCTTTCCTTGCTGAGCCTTTTCACGTTGGAGATTAGCTGGACATTTGCCGGTTTAGTGCCTTGTTTCTTCTGCGCAGCTTGCACAAAGCTCATTGCGGCTTTCGCGGTTCGAGTTGTGCATCGCCGGAGCTCTGCGGGAAAGAGCGAGAGAAGAGCCGCGAAAGCTCCGAGTGCGGCCAGCTCGCGTGTAGCCGCGAATGTGCGCTGTTCGCCGGTTGCAGGGCGACTGCCTTCTGCGCGGCTGCTTCCAAGTTGACGGTAACTGCCAGCGTGCTAGCTGTGTAGGACAGTGAAGAGGCTGACGCGTGTGTGTCCGTAGAGCTGCTAGAAAGCGTACGTGACGAGCAGGAAGGGCTTTCAGAGCAGCCGGCTCTCGTCTTGCACAGTCGCCACACATCCGCACTTTTAGTGCCTCAGAACCCCGGACAGCTTGCAAAACACGGCTGTAACTGTCCCAGCGCAAGCTGTTCAGGAAAGCACAGAAACGCGATGTTCGCGTGCTTTTAGCGCTGCTCGCAAGAAGCCTCCGGAGCAGGCACTTCTCGTGCAGCAACAACCGTGCCTGCTACGATCTTTCCTAGCCTCTTTTCCTCCGGGCAGCCGGCTTGAGCTGATGTGAAGTGTTGGTGGGCAAATCATCCAGAGAAGAGTCGCAATGCTTCTGGGCTGTTAGCAAGAGCTTTCCTTGCTGACCCTTTTCACGTTGGAGATTAGCTGGACATTTGCCGGTTTAGTGCCTTGTTTCTTCTGCGCAGCTTGCACAAAGCTCATTGCGGCTTTCGCGGTTCGAGTTGTGCATCGCCGGAGCTCTGCGGGAAAGAGCGAGAGAAGAGCCGCGAAAGCTCCGAGTGCGGCCAGCTCGCGTGTAGCCGCGAATGTGCGCTGTTCGCCGGTTGCAGGGCGACTGCCTTCTGCGCGGCTGCTTCCAAGTTGACGGTAACTGCCAGCGTGCTAGCTGTGTAGGACAGTGAAGAGGCTGACGCGTGTGTGTCCGTAGAGCTGCTAGAAAGCGTACGTGACGAGCAGGAAGGGCTTTCAGAGCAGCCGGTTCTCGTCTTGCACAGTCGCCACACATCCGCACTTTTAGTGCCTCAGAACCCCGGACAGCTTGCAAAACACGGCTGTAACTGTCCCAGCGCAAGCTGTTCAGGAAAGCACAGAAACGCGATGTTCGCGTGCTTTTAGCGCTGCTCGCAAGAAGCCTCCGGAGCAGGCACTTCTCGTGCAGCAACAACCGTGCCTGCTACGATCTTTCCTAGCCTCTTTTCCTCCGGGCAGCCGGCTTGAGCTGATGTGAAGTGTTGGTGGGCAAATCATCCAGAGAAGCGTCGCAATGCTTCTGGGCTGTTAGCAAGAGCTTTCCTTGCTGACCCTTTTCACGTTGGAGATTAGCTGGACATTTGCCGGTTTAGTGCCTTGTTTCTTCTGCGCAGCTTGCACAAAGCTCATTGCGGCTTTCGCGGTTCGAGTTGTGCATCGCCGGAGCTCTGCGGGAAAGAGCGAGAGAAGAGCCGCGAAAGCTCCGAGTGCGGCCAGCTCGCGTGTAGCCGCGAATGTGCGCTGTTCGCCGGTTGCAGGGCGAGTGCCTTCTGCGCGGCTGCTTCCAAGTTGACGGTAACTGCCAGCGTGCTAGCTGTGTAGGACAGTGAAGAGGCTGACGCGTGTGTGTCCGTAGAGCTGCTAGAAAGCGTACGTGACGAGCAGGAAGGGCTTTCAGAGCAGCCGGTTCTCGTCTTGCACAGTCGCCACACATCCGCACTTTTAGTGCCTCAGAACCCCGGACAGCTTGCAAAACACGGCTGTAACTGTCCCAGCGCAAGCTGTTCAGGAAAGCACAGAAACGCGATGTTCGCGTGCTTTTAGCGCTGCTCGCAAGAAGCCTCCGGAGCAGGCACTTCTCGTGCAGCAACAACCGTGCCTGCTACGATCTTTCCTAGCCTCTTTTCCTCCGGGCAGCCGGCTTGAGCTGATGTGAAGTGTTGGTGGGCAAATCATCCAGAGAAGCGTCGCAATGCTTCTGGGCTGTTAGCAAGAGCTTTCCTTGCTGAGCCTTTTCACGTTGGAGATTAGCTGGACATTTGCCGGTTTAGTGCCTTGTTTCTTCTGCGCAGCTTGCACAAAGCTCATTGCGGCTTTCGCGGTTCGAGTTGTGCATCGCCGGAGCTCTGCGGGAAAGAGCGAGAGAAGAGCCGCGAAAGCTCCGAGTGCGGCCAGCTCGCGTGTAGCCGCGAATGTGCGCTGTTCGCCGGTTGCAGGGCGACTGCCTTCTGCGCGGCTGCTTCCAAGTTGACGGTAACTGCCAGCGTGCTAGCTGTGTAGGACAGTGAAGAGGCTGACGCGTGTGTGTCCGTAGAGCTGCTAGAAAGCGTACGTGACGAGCAGGAAGGGCTTTCAGAGCAGCCGGCTCTCGTCTTGCACAGTCGCCACACATCCGCACTTTTAGTGCCTCAGAACCCCGGACAGCTTGCAAAACACGGCTGTAACTGTCCCAGCGCAAGCTGTTCAGGAAAGCACAGAAACGCGATGTTCGCGTGCTTTTAGCGCTGCTCGCAAGAAGCCTCCGGAGCAGGCACTTCTCGTGCAGCAACAACCGTGCCTGCTACGATCTTTCCTAGCCTCTTTTCCTCCGGGCAGCCGGCTTGAGCTGATGTGAAGTGTTGGTGGGCAAATCATCCAGAGAAGCGTCGCAATGCTTCTGGGCTGTTAGCAAGAGCTTTCCTTGCTGAGCCTTTTCACGTTGGAGATTAGCTGGACATTTGCCGGTTTAGTGCCTTGTTTCTTCTGCGCAGCTTGCACAAAGCTCATTGCGGCTTTCGCGGTTCGAGTTGTGCATCGCCGGAGCTCTGCGGGAAAGAGCGAGAGAAGAGCCGCGAAAGCTCCGAGTGCGGCCAGCTCGCGTGTAGCCGCGAATGTGCGCTGTTCGCCGGTTGCAGGGCGACTGCCTTCTGCGCGGCTGCTTCCAAGTTGACGGTAACTGCCAGCGTGCTAGCTGTGTAGGACAGTGAAGAGGCTGACGCGTGTGTGTCCGTAGAGCTGCTAGAAAGCGTACGTGACGAGCAGGAAGGGCTTTCAGAGCAGCCGGTTCTCGTCTTGCACAGTCGCCACACATCCGCACTTTTAGTGCCTCAGAACCCCGGACAGCTTGCAAAACACGGCTGTAACTGTCCCAGCGCAAGCTGTTCAGGAAAGCACAGAAACGCGATGTTCGCGTGCTTTTAGCGCTGCTCGCAAGAAGCCTCCGGAGCAGGCACTTCTCGTGCAGCAACAACCGTGCCTGCTACGATCTTTCCTAGCCTCTTTTCCTCCGGGCAGCCGGCTTGAGCTGATGTGAAGTGTTGGTGGGCAAATCATCCAGAGAAGCGTCGCAATGCTTCTGGGCTGTTAGCAAGAGCTTTCCTTGCTGAGCCTTTTCACGTTGGAGATTAGCTGGACATTTGCCGGTTTAGTGCCTTGTTTCTTCTGCGCAGCTTGCACAAAGCTCATTGCGGCTTTCGCGGTTCGAGTTGTGCATCGCCGGAGCTCTGCGGGAAAGAGCGAGAGAAGAGCCGCGAAAGCTCCGAGTGCGGCCAGCTCGCGTGTAGCCGCGAATGTGCGCTGTTCGCCGGTTGCAGGGCGAGTGCCTTCTGCGCGGCTGCTTCCAAGTTGACGGTAACTGCCAGCGTGCTAGCTGTGTAGGACAGTGAAGAGGCTGACGCGTGTGTGTCCGTAGAGCTGCTAGAAAGCGTACGTGACGAGCAGGAAGGGCTTTCAGAGCAGCCGGTTCTCGTCTTGCACAGTCGCCACACATCCGCACTTTTAGTGCCTCAGAACCCCGGACAGCTTGCAAAACACGGCTGTAACTGTCCCAGCGCAAGCTGTTCAGGAAAGCACAGAAACGCGATGTTCGCGTGCTTTTAGCGCTGCTCGCAAGAAGCCTCCGGAGCAGGCACTTCTCGTGCAGCAACAACCGTGCCTGCTACGATCTTTCCTAGCCTCTTTTCCTCCGGGCAGCCGGCTTGAGCTGATGTGAAGTGTTGGTGGGCAAATCATCCAGAGAAGCGTCGCAATGCTTCTGGGCTGTTAGCAAGAGCTTTCCTTGCTGAGCCTTTTCACGTTGGAGATTAGCTGGACATTTGCCGGTTTAGTGCCTTGTTTCTTCTGCGCAGCTTGCACAAAGCTCATTGCGGCTTTCGCGGTTCGAGTTGTGCATCGCCGGAGCTCTGCGGGAAAGAGCGAGAGAAGAGCCGCGAAAGCTCCGAGTGCGGCCAGCTCGCGTGTAGCCGCGAATGTGCGCTGTTCGCCGGTTGCAGGGCGAGTGCCTTCTGCGCGGCTGCTTCCAAGTTGACGGTAACTGCCAGCGTGCTAGCTGTGTAGGACAGTGAAGAGGCTGACGCGTGTGTGTCCGTAGAGCTGCTAGAAAGCGTACGTGACGAGCAGGAAGGGCTTTCAGAGCAGCCGGTTCTCGTCTTGCACAGTCGCCACACATCCGCACTTTTAGTGCCTCAGAACCCCGGACAGCTTGCAAAACACGGCTGTAACTGTCCCAGCGCAAGCTGTTCAGGAAAGCACAGAAACGCGATGTTCGCGTGCTTTTAGCGCTGCTCGCAAGAAGCCTCCGGAGCAGGCACTTCTCGTGCAGCAACAACCGTGCCTGCTACGATCTTTCCTAGCCTCTTTTCCTCCGGGCAGCCGGCTTGAGCTGATGTGAAGTGTTGGTGGGCAAATCATCCAGAGAAGCGTCGCAATGCTTCTGGGCTGTTAGCAAGAGCTTTCCTTGCTGAGCCTTTTCACGTTGGAGATTAGCTGGACATTTGCCGGTTTAGTGCCTTGTTTCTTCTGCGCAGCTTGCACAAAGCTCATTGCGGCTTTCGCGGTTCGAGTTGTGCATCGCCGGAGCTCTGCGGGAAAGAGCGAGAGAAGAGCCGCGAAAGCTCCGAGTGCGGCCAGCTCGCGTGTAGCCGCGAATGTGCGCTGTTCGCCGGTTGCAGGGCGAGTGCCTTCTGCGCGGCTGCTTCCAAGTTGACGGTAACTGCCAGCGTGCTAGCTGTGTAGGACAGTGAAGAGGCTGACGCGTGTGTGTCCGTAGAGCTGCTAGAAAGCGTACGTGACGAGCAGGAAGGGCTTTCAGAGCAGCCGGTTCTCGTCTTGCACAGTCGCCACACATCCGCACTTTTAGTGCCTCAGAACCCCGGACAGCTTGCAAAACACGGCTGTAACTGTCCCAGCGCAAGCTGTTCAGGAAAGCACAGAAACGCGATGTTCGCGTGCTTTTAGCGCTGCTCGCAAGAAGCCTCCGGAGCAGGCACTTCTCGTGCAGCAACAACCGTGCCTGCTACGATCTTTCCTAGCCTCTTTTCCTCCGGGCAGCCGGCTTGAGCTGATGTGAAGTGTTGGTGGGCAAATCATCCAGAGAAGCGTCGCAATGCTTCTGGGCTGTTAGCAAGAGCTTTCCTTGCTGAGCCTTTTCACGTTGGAGATTAGCTGGACATTTGCCGGTTTAGTGCCTTGTTTCTTCTGCGCAGCTTGCACAAAGCTCATTGCGGCTTTCGCGGTTCGAGTTGTGCATCGCCGGAGCTCTGCGGGAAAGAGCGAGAGAAGAGCCGCGAAAGCTCCGAGTGCGGCCAGCTCGCGTGTAGCCGCGAATGTGCGCTGTTCGCCGGTTGCAGGGCGAGTGCCTTCTGCGCGGCTGCTTCCAAGTTGACGGTAACTGCCAGCGTGCTAGCTGTGTAGGACAGTGAAGAGGCTGACGCGTGTGTGTCCGTAGAGCTGCTAGAAAGCGTACGTGACGAGCAGGAAGGGCTTTCAGAGCAGCCGGTTCTCGTCTTGGACAGTCGCCACACATCCGCACTTTTAGTGCCTCAGAACCCCGGACAGCTTGCAAAACACGGCTGTAACTGTCCCAGCGCAAGCTGTTCAGGAAAGCACAGAAACGCGATGTTCGCGTGCTTTTAGCGCTGCTCGCAAGAAGCCTCCGGAGCAGGCACTTCTCGTGCAGCAACAACCGTGCCTGCTACGATCTTTCCTAGCCTCTTTTCCTCCGGGCAGCCGGCTTGAGCTGATGTGAAGTGTTGGTGGGCAAATCATCCAGAGAAGCGTCGCAATGCTTCTGGGCTGTTAGCAAGAGCTTTCCTTGCTGAGCCTTTTCACGTTGGAGATTAGCTGGACATTTGCCGGTTTAGTGCCTTGTTTCTTCTGCGCAGCTTGCACAAAGCTCATTGCGGCTTTCGCGGTTCGAGTTGTGCATCGCCGGAGCTCTGCGGGAAAGAGCGAGAGAAGAGCCGCGAAAGCTCCGAGTGCGGCCAGCTCGCGTGTAGCCGCGAATGTGCGCTGTTCGCCGGTTGCAGGGCGACTGCCTTCTGCGCGGCTGCTTCCAAGTTGACGGTAACTGCCAGCGTGCTAGCTGTGTAGGACAGTGAAGAGGCTGACGCGTGTGTGTCCGTAGAGCTGCTAGAAAGCGTACGTGACGAGCAGGAAGGGCTTTCAGAGCAGCCGGTTCTCGTCTTGCACAGTCGCCACACATCCGCACTTTTAGTGCCTCAGAACCCCGGACAGCTTGCAAAACACGGCTGTAACTGTCCCAGCGCAAGCTGTTCAGGAAAGCACAGAAACGCGATGTTCGCGTGCTTTTAGCGCTGCTCGCAAGAAGCCTCCGGAGCAGGCACTTCTCGTGCAGCAACAACCGTGCCTGCTACGATCTTTCCTAGCCTCTTTTCCTCCGGGCAGCCGGCTTGAGCTGATGTGAAGTGTTGGTGGGCAAATCATCCAGAGAAGCGTCGCAATGCTTCTGGGCTGTTAGCAAGAGCTTTCCTTGCTGAGCCTTTTCACGTTGGAGATTAGCTGGACATTTGCCGGTTTAGTGCCTTGTTTCTTCTGCGCAGCTTGCACAAAGCTCATTGCGGCTTTCGCGGTTCGAGTTGTGCATCGCCGGAGCTCTGCGGGAAAGAGCGAGAGAAGAGCCGCGAAAGCTCCGAGTGCGGCCAGCTCGCGTGTAGCCGCGAATGTGCGCTGTTCGCCGGTTGCAGGGCGAGTGCCTTCTGCGCGGCTGCTTCCAAGTTGACGGTAACTGCCAGCGTGCTAGCTGTGTAGGACAGTGAAGAGGCTGACGCGTGTGTGTCCGTAGAGCTGCTAGAAAGCGTACGTGACGAGCAGGAAGGGCTTTCAGAGCAGCCGGTTCTCGTCTTGCACAGTCGCCACACATCCGCACTTTTAGTGCCTCAGAACCCCGGACAGCTTGCAAAACACGGCTGTAACTGTCCCAGCGCAAGCTGTTCAGGAAAGCACAGAAACGCGATGTTCGCGTGCTTTTAGCGCTGCTCGCAAGAAGCCTCCGGAGCAGGCACTTCTCGTGCAGCAACAACCGTGCCTGCTACGATCTTTCCTAGCCTCTTTTCCTCCGGGCAGCCGGCTTGAGCTGATGTGAAGTGTTGGTGGGCAAATCATCCAGAGAAGCGTCGCAATGCTTCTGGGCTGTTAGCAAGAGCTTTCCTTGCTGAGCCTTTTCACGTTGGAGATTAGCTGGACATTTGCCGGTTTAGTGCCTTGTTTCTTCTGCGCAGCTTGCACAAAGCTCATTGCGGCTTTCGCGGTTCGAGTTGTGCATCGCCGGAGCTCTGCGGGAAAGAGCGAGAGAAGAGCCGCGAAAGCTCCGAGTGCGGCCAGCTCGCGTGTAGCCGCGAATGTGCGCTGTTCGCCGGTTGCAGGGCGACTGCCTTCTGCGCGGCTGCTTCCAAGTTGACGGTAACTGCCAGCGTGCTAGCTGTGTAGGACAGTGAAGAGGCTGACGCGTGTGTGTCCGTAGAGCTGCTAGAAAGCGTACGTGACGAGCAGGAAGGGCTTTCAGAGCAGCCGGTTCTCGTCTTGCACAGTCGCCACACATCCGCACTTTTAGTGCCTCAGAACCCCGGACAGCTTGCAAAACACGGCTGTAACTGTCCCAGCGCAAGCTGTTCAGGAAAGCACAGAAACGCGATGTTCGCGTGCTTTTAGCGCTGCTCGCAAGAAGCCTCCGGAGCAGGCACTTCTCGTGCAGCAACAACCGTGCCTGCTACGATCTTTCCTAGCCTCTTTTCCTCCGGGCAGCCGGCTTGAGCTGATGTGAAGTGTTGGTGGGCAAATCATCCAGAGAAGCGTCGCAATGCTTCTGGGCTGTTAGCAAGAGCTTTCCTTGCTGACCCTTTTCACGTTGGAGATTAGCTGGACATTTGCCGGTTTAGTGCCTTGTTTCTTCTGCGCAGCTTGCACAAAGCTCATTGCGGCTTTCGCGGTTCGAGTTGTGCATCGCCGGAGCTCTGCGGGAAAGAGCGAGAGAAGAGCCGCGAAAGCTCCGAGTGCGGCCAGCTCGCGTGTAGCCGCGAATGTGCGCTGTTCGCCGGTTGCAGGGCGACTGCCTTCTGCGCGGCTGCTTCCAAGTTGACGGTAACTGCCAGCGTGCTAGCTGTGTAGGACAGTGAAGAGGCTGACGCGTGTGTGTCCGTAGAGCTGCTAGAAAGCGTACGTGACGAGCAGGAAGGGCTTTCAGAGCAGCCGGCTCTCGTCTTGCACAGTCGCCACACATCCGCACTTTTAGTGCCTCAGAACCCCGGACAGCTTGCAAAACACGGCTGTAACTGTCCCAGCGCAAGCTGTTCAGGAAAGCACAGAAACGCGATGTTCGCGTGCTTTTAGCGCTGCTCGCAAGAAGCCTCCGGAGCAGGCACTTCTCGTGCAGCAACAACCGTGCCTGCTACGATCTTTCCTAGCCTCTTTTCCTCCGGGCAGCCGGCTTGAGCTGATGTGAAGTGTTGGTGGGCAAATCATCCAGAGAAGCGTCGCAATGCTTCTGGGCTGTTAGCAAGAGCTTTCCTTGCTGACCCTTTTCACGTTGGAGATTAGCTGGACATTTGCCGGTTTAGTGCCTTGTTTCTTCTGCGCAGCTTGCACAAAGCTCATTGCGGCTTTCGCGGTTCGAGTTGTGCATCGCCGGAGCTCTGCGGGAAAGAGCGAGAGAAGAGCCGCGAAAGCTCCGAGTGCGGCCAGCTCGCGTGTAGCCGCGAATGTGCGCTGTTCGCCGGTTGCAGGGCGACTGCCTTCTGCGCGGCTGCTTCCAAGTTGACGGTAACTGCCAGCGTGCTAGCTGTGTAGGACAGTGAAGAGGCTGACGCGTGTGTGTCCGTAGAGCTGCTAGAAAGCGTACGTGACGAGCAGGAAGGGCTTTCAGAGCAGCCGGTTCTCGTCTTGCACAGTCGCCACACATCCGCACTTTTAGTGCCTCAGAACCCCGGACAGCTTGCAAAACACGGCTGTAACTGTCCCAGCGCAAGCTGTTCAGGAAAGCACAGAAACGCGATGTTCGCGTGCTTTTAGCGCTGCTCGCAAGAAGCCTCCGGAGCAGGCACTTCTCGTGCAGCAACAACCGTGCCTGCTACGATCTTTCCTAGCCTCTTTTCCTCCGGGCAGCCGGCTTGAGCTGATGTGAAGTGTTGGTGGGCAAATCATCCAGAGAAGCGTCGCAATGCTTCTGGGCTGTTAGCAAGAGCTTTCCTTGCTGAGCCTTTTCACGTTGGAGATTAGCTGGACATTTGCCGGTTTAGTGCCTTGTTTCTTCTGCGCAGCTTGCACAAAGCTCATTGCGGCTTTCGCGGTTCGAGTTGTGCATCGCCGGAGCTCTGCGGGAAAGAGCGAGAGAAGAGCCGCGAAAGCTCCGAGTGCGGCCAGCTCGCGTGTAGCCGCGAATGTGCGCTGTTCGCCGGTTGCAGGGCGACTGCCTTCTGCGCGGCTGCTTCCAAGTTGACGGTAACTGCCAGCGTGCTAGCTGTGTAGGACAGTGAAGAGGCTGACGCGTGTGTGTCCGTAGAGCTGCTAGAAAGCGTACGTGACGAGCAGGAAGGGCTTTCAGAGCAGCCGGTTCTCGTCTTGGACAGTCGCCACACATCCGCACTTTTAGTGCCTCAGAACCCCGGACAGCTTGCAAAACACGGCTGTAACTGTCCCAGCGCAAGCTGTTCAGGAAAGCACAGAAACGCGATGTTCGCGTGCTTTTAGCGCTGCTCGCAAGAAGCCTCCGGAGCAGGCACTTCTCGTGCAGCAACAACCGTGCCTGCTACGATCTTTCCTAGCCTCTTTTCCTCCGGGCAGCCGGCTTGAGCTGATGTGAAGTGTTGGTGGGCAAATCATCCAGAGAAGCGTCGCAATGCTTCTGGGCTGTTAGCAAGAGCTTTCCTTGCTGAGCCTTTTCACGTTGGAGATTAGCTGGACATTTGCCGGTTTAGTGCCTTGTTTCTTCTGCGCAGCTTGCACAAAGCTCATTGCGGCTTTCGCGGTTCGAGTTGTGCATCGCCGGAGCTCTGCGGGAAAGAGCGAGAGAAGAGCCGCGAAAGCTCCGAGTGCGGCCAGCTCGCGTGTAGCCGCGAATGTGCGCTGTTCGCCGGTTGCAGGGCGACTGCCTTCTGCGCGGCTGCTTCCAAGTTGACGGTAACTGCCAGCGTGCTAGCTGTGTAGGACAGTGAAGAGGCTGACGCGTGTGTGTCCGTAGAGCTGCTAGAAAGCGTACGTGACGAGCAGGAAGGGCTTTCAGAGCAGCCGGTTCTCGTCTTGGACAGTCGCCACACATCCGCACTTTTAGTGCCTCAGAACCCCGGACAGCTTGCAAAACACGGCTGTAACTGTCCCAGCGCAAGCTGTTCAGGAAAGCACAGAAACGCGATGTTCGCGTGCTTTTAGCGCTGCTCGCAAGAAGCCTCCGGAGCAGGCACTTCTCGTGCAGCAACAACCGTGCCTGCTACGATCTTTCCTAGCCTCTTTTCCTCCGGGCAGCCGGCTTGAGCTGATGTGAAGTGTTGGTGGGCAAATCATCCAGAGAAGCGTCGCAATGCTTCTGGGCTGTTAGCAAGAGCTTTCCTTGCTGACCCTTTTCACGTTGGAGATTAGCTGGACATTTGCCGGTTTAGTGCCTTGTTTCTTCTGCGCAGCTTGCACAAAGCTCATTGCGGCTTTCGCGGTTCGAGTTGTGCATCGCCGGAGCTCTGCGGGAAAGAGCGAGAGAAGAGCCGCGAAAGCTCCGAGTGCGGCCAGCTCGCGTGTAGCCGCGAATGTGCGCTGTTCGCCGGTTGCAGGGCGACTGCCTTCTGCGCGGCTGCTTCCAAGTTGACGGTAACTGCCAGCGTGCTAGCTGTGTAGGACAGTGAAGAGGCTGACGCGTGTGTGTCCGTAGAGCTGCTAGAAAGCGTACGTGACGAGCAGGAAGGGCTTTCAGAGCAGCCGGTTCTCGTCTTGCACAGTCGCCACACATCCGCACTTTTAGTGCCTCAGAACCCCGGACAGCTTGCAAAACACGGCTGTAACTGTCCCAGCGCAAGCTGTTCAGGAAAGCACAGAAACGCGATGTTCGCGTGCTTTTAGCGCTGCTCGCAAGAAGCCTCCGGAGCAGGCACTTCTCGTGCAGCAACAACCGTGCCTGCTACGATCTTTCCTAGCCTCTTTTCCTCCGGGCAGCCAGCTTGAGCTGATGTGAAGTGTTGGTGGGCAAATCATCCAGAGAAGCGTCGCAATGCTTCTGGGCTGTTAGCAAGAGCTTTCCTTGCTGACCCTTTTCACGTTGGAGGTTAGCTGGACATTTGCCGGTTTAGTGCCTTGTTTCTTCTGCGCAGCTTGCACAAAGCTCATTGCGGCTTTCGCGGTTCGAGTTGTGCATCGCCGGAGCTCTGCGGGAAAGAGCGAGAGAAGAGCCGCGAAAGCTCCGAGTGCGGCCAGCTCGCGTGTAGCCGCGAATGTGCGCTGTTCGCCGGTTGCAGGGCGACTGCCTTCTGCGCGGCTGCTTCCAAGTTGACGGTAACTGCCAGCGTGCTAGCTGTGTAGGACAGTGAAGAGGCTGACGCGTGTGTGTCCGTAGAGCTGCTAGAAAGCGTACGTGACGAGCAGGAAGGGCTTTCAGAGCAGCCGGTTCTCGTCTTGCACAGTCGCCACACATCCGCACTTTTAGTGCCTCAGAACCCCGGACAGCTTGCAAAACACGGCTGTAACTGTCCCAGCGCAAGCTGTTCAGGAAAGCACAGAAACGCGATGTTCGCGTGCTTTTAGCGCTGCTCGCAAGAAGCCTCCGGAGCAGGCACTTCTCGTGCAGCAACAACCGTGCCTGCTACGATCTTTCCTAGCCTCTTTTCCTCCGGGCAGCCGGCTTGAGCTGATGTGAAGTGTTGGTGGGCAAATCATCCAGAGAAGCGTCGCAATGCTTCTGGGCTGTTAGCAAGAGCTTTCCTTGCTGACCCTTTTCACGTTGGAGATTAGCTGGACATTTGCCGGTTTAGTGCCTTGTTTCTTCTGCGCAGCTTGCACAAAGCTCATTGCGGCTTTCGCGGTTCGAGTTGTGCATCGCCGGAGCTCTGCGGGAAAGAGCGAGAGAAGAGCCGCGAAAGCTCCGAGTGCGGCCAGCTCGCGTGTAGCCGCGAATGTGCGCTGTTCGCCGGTTGCAGGGCGAGTGCCTTCTGCGCGGCTGCTTCCAAGTTGACGGTAACTGCCAGCGTGCTAGCTGTGTAGGACAGTGAAGAGGCTGACGCGTGTGTGTCCGTAGAGCTGCTAGAAAGCGTACGTGACGAGCAGGAAGGGCTTTCAGAGCAGCCGGCTCTCGTCTTGCACAGTCGCCACACATCCGCACTTTTAGTGCCTCAGAACCCCGGACAGCTTGCAAAACACGGCTGTAACTGTCCCAGCGCAAGCTGTTCAGGAAAGCACAGAAACGCGATGTTCGCGTGCTTTTAGCGCTGCTCGCAAGAAGCCTCCGGAGCAGGCACTTCTCGTGCAGCAACAACCGTGCCTGCTACGATCTTTCCTAGCCTCTTTTCCTCCGGGCAGCCGGCTTGAGCTGATGTGAAGTGTTGGTGGGCAAATCATCCAGAGAAGCGTCGCAATGCTTCTGGGCTGTTAGCAAGAGCTTTCCTTGCTGAGCCTTTTCACGTTGGAGATTAGCTGGACATTTGCCGGTTTAGTGCCTTGTTTCTTCTGCGCAGCTTGCACAAAGCTCATTGCGGCTTTCGCGGTTCGAGTTGTGCATCGCCGGAGCTCTGCGGGAAAGAGCGAGAGAAGAGCCGCGAAAGCTCCGAGTGCGGCCAGCTCGCGTGTAGCCGCGAATGTGCGCTGTTCGCCGGTTGCAGGGCGAGTGCCTTCTGCGCGGCTGCTTCCAAGTTGACGGTAACTGCCAGCGTGCTAGCTGTGTAGGACAGTGAAGAGGCTGACGCGTGTGTGTCCGTAGAGCTGCTAGAAAGCGTACGTGACGAGCAGGAAGGGCTTTCAGAGCAGCCGGTTCTCGTCTTGCACAGTCGCCACACATCCGCACTTTTAGTGCCTCAGAACCCCGGACAGCTTGCAAAACACGGCTGTAACTGTCCCAGCGCAAGCTGTTCAGGAAAGCACAGAAACGCGATGTTCGCGTGCTTTTAGCGCTGCTCGCAAGAAGCCTCCGGAGCAGGCACTTCTCGTGCAGCAACAACCGTGCCTGCTACGATCTTTCCTAGCCTCTTTTCCTCCGGGCAGCCGGCTTGAGCTGATGTGAAGTGTTGGTGGGCAAATCATCCAGAGAAGCGTCGCAATGCTTCTGGGCTGTTAGCAAGAGCTTTCCTTGCTGAGCCTTTTCACGTTGGAGATTAGCTGGACATTTGCCGGTTTAGTGCCTTGTTTCTTCTGCGCAGCTTGCACAAAGCTCATTGCGGCTTTCGCGGTTCGAGTTGTGCATCGCCGGAGCTCTGCGGGAAAGAGCGAGAGAAGAGCCGCGAAAGCTCCGAGTGCGGCCAGCTCGCGTGTAGCCGCGAATGTGCGCTGTTCGCCGGTTGCAGGGCGACTGCCTTCTGCGCGGCTGCTTCCAAGTTGACGGTAACTGCCAGCGTGCTAGCTGTGTAGGACAGTGAAGAGGCTGACGCGTGTGTGTCCGTAGAGCTGCTAGAAAGCGTACGTGACGAGCAGGAAGGGCTTTCAGAGCAGCCGGCTCTCGTCTTGGACAGTCGCCACACATCCGCACTTTTAGTGCCTCAGAACCCCGGACAGCTTGCAAAACACGGCTGTAACTGTCCCAGCGCAAGCTGTTCAGGAAAGCACAGAAACGCGATGTTCGCGTGCTTTTAGCGCTGCTCGCAAGAAGCCTCCGGAGCAGGCACTTCTCGTGCAGCAACAACCGTGCCTGCTACGATCTTTCCTAGCCTCTTTTCCTCCGGGCAGCCGGCTTGAGCTGATGTGAAGTGTTGGTGGGCAAATCATCCAGAGAAGCGTCGCAATGCTTCTGGGCTGTTAGCAAGAGCTTTCCTTGCTGAGCCTTTTCACGTTGGAGATTAGCTGGACATTTGCCGGTTTAGTGCCTTGTTTCTTCTGCGCAGCTTGCACAAAGCTCATTGCGGCTTTCGCGGTTCGAGTTGTGCATCGCCGGAGCTCTGCGGGAAAGAGCGAGAGAAGAGCCGCGAAAGCTCCGAGTGCGGCCAGCTCGCGTGTAGCCGCGAATGTGCGCTGTTCGCCGGTTGCAGGGCGACTGCCTTCTGCGCGGCTGCTTCCAAGTTGACGGTAACTGCCAGCGTGCTAGCTGTGTAGGACAGTGAAGAGGCTGACGCGTGTGTGTCCGTAGAGCTGCTAGAAAGCGTACGTGACGAGCAGGAAGGGCTTTCAGAGCAGCCGGTTCTCGTCTTGGACAGTCGCCACACATCCGCACTTTTAGTGCCTCAGAACCCCGGACAGCTTGCAAAACACGGCTGTAACTGTCCCAGCGCAAGCTGTTCAGGAAAGCACAGAAACGCGATGTTCGCGTGCTTTTAGCGCTGCTCGCAAGAAGCCTCCGGAGCAGGCACTTCTCGTGCAGCAACAACCGTGCCTGCTACGATCTTTCCTAGCCTCTTTTCCTCCGGGCAGCCGGCTTGAGCTGATGTGAAGTGTTGGTGGGCAAATCATCCAGAGAAGCGTCGCAATGCTTCTGGGCTGTTAGCAAGAGCTTTCCTTGCTGAGCCTTTTCACGTTGGAGATTAGCTGGACATTTGCCGGTTTAGTGCCTTGTTTCTTCTGCGCAGCTTGCACAAAGCTCATTGCGGCTTTCGCGGTTCGAGTTGTGCATCGCCGGAGCTCTGCGGGAAAGAGCGAGAGAAGAGCCGCGAAAGCTCCGAGTGCGGCCAGCTCGCGTGTAGCCGCGAATGTGCGCTGTTCGCCGGTTGCAGGGCGACTGCCTTCTGCGCGGCTGCTTCCAAGTTGACGGTAACTGCCAGCGTGCTAGCTGTGTAGGACAGTGAAGAGGCTGACGCGTGTGTGTCCGTAGAGCTGCTAGAAAGCGTACGTGACGAGCAGGAAGGGCTTTCAGAGCAGCCGGTTCTCGTCTTGCACAGTCGCCACACATCCGCACTTTTAGTGCCTCAGAACCCCGGACAGCTTGCAAAACACGGCTGTAACTGTCCCAGCGCAAGCTGTTCAGGAAAGCACAGAAACGCGATGTTCGCGTGCTTTTAGCGCTGCTCGCAAGAAGCCTCCGGAGCAGGCACTTCTCGTGCAGCAACAACCGTGCCTGCTACGATCTTTCCTAGCCTCTTTTCCTCCGGGCAGCCGGCTTGAGCTGATGTGAAGTGTTGGTGGGCAAATCATCCAGAGAAGCGTCGCAATGCTTCTGGGCTGTTAGCAAGAGCTTTCCTTGCTGAGCCTTTTCACGTTGGAGATTAGCTGGACATTTGCCGGTTTAGTGCCTTGTTTCTTCTGCGCAGCTTGCACAAAGCTCATTGCGGCTTTCGCGGTTCGAGTTGTGCATCGCCGGAGCTCTGCGGGAAAGAGCGAGAGAAGAGCCGCGAAAGCTCCGAGTGCGGCCAGCTCGCGTGTAGCCGCGAATGTGCGCTGTTCGCCGGTTGCAGGGCGACTGCCTTCTGCGCGGCTGCTTCCAAGTTGACGGTAACTGCCAGCGTGCTAGCTGTGTAGGACAGTGAAGAGGCTGACGCGTGTGTGTCCGTAGAGCTGCTAGAAAGCGTACGTGACGAGCAGGAAGGGCTTTCAGAGCAGCCGGTTCTCGTCTTGCACAGTCGCCACACATCCGCACTTTTAGTGCCTCAGAACCCCGGACAGCTTGCAAAACACGGCTGTAACTGTCCCAGCGCAAGCTGTTCAGGAAAGCACAGAAACGCGATGTTCGCGTGCTTTTAGCGCTGCTCGCAAGAAGCCTCCGGAGCAGGCACTTCTCGTGCAGCAACAACCGTGCCTGCTACGATCTTTCCTAGCCTCTTTTCCTCCGGGCAGCCGGCTTGAGCTGATGTGAAGTGTTGGTGGGCAAATCATCCAGAGAAGCGTCGCAATGCTTCTGGGCTGTTAGCAAGAGCTTTCCTTGCTGAGCCTTTTCACGTTGGAGATTAGCTGGACATTTGCCGGTTTAGTGCCTTGTTTCTTCTGCGCAGCTTGCACAAAGCTCATTGCGGCTTTCGCGGTTCGAGTTGTGCATCGCCGGAGCTCTGCGGGAAAGAGCGAGAGAAGAGCCGCGAAAGCTCCGAGTGCGGCCAGCTCGCGTGTAGCCGCGAATGTGCGCTGTTCGCCGGTTGGAGGGCGAGTGCCTTCTGCGCGGCTGCTTCCAAGTTGACGGTAACTGCCAGCGTGCTAGCTGTGTAGGACAGTGAAGAGGCTGACGCGTGTGTGTCCGTAGAGCTGCTAGAAAGCGTACGTGACGAGCAGGAAGGGCTTTCAGAGCAGCCGGTTCTCGTCTTGCACAGTCGCCACACATCCGCACTTTTAGTGCCTCAGAACCCCGGACAGCTTGCAAAACACGGCTGTAACTGTCCCAGCGCAAGCTGTTCAGGAAAGCACAGAAACGCGATGTTCGCGTGCTTTTAGCGCTGCTCGCAAGAAGCCTCCGGAGCAGGCACTTCTCGTGCAGCAACAACCGTGCCTGCTACGATCTTTCCTAGCCTCTTTTCCTCCGGGCAGCCGGCTTGAGCTGATGTGAAGTGTTGGTGGGCAAATCATCCAGAGAAGCGTCGCAATGCTTCTGGGCTGTTAGCAAGAGCTTTCCTTGCTGAGCCTTTTCACGTTGGAGATTAGCTGGACATTTGCCGGTTTAGTGCCTTGTTTCTTCTGCGCAGCTTGCACAAAGCTCATTGCGGCTTTCGCGGTTCGAGTTGTGCATCGCCGGAGCTCTGCGGGAAAGAGCGAGAGAAGAGCCGCGAAAGCTCCGAGTGCGGCCAGCTCGCGTGTAGCCGCGAATGTGCGCTGTTCGCCGGTTGCAGGGCGACTGCCTTCTGCGCGGCTGCTTCCAAGTTGACGGTAACTGCCAGCGTGCTAGCTGTGTAGGACAGTGAAGAGGCTGACGCGTGTGTGTCCGTAGAGCTGCTAGAAAGCGTACGTGACGAGCAGGAAGGGCTTTCAGAGCAGCCGGCTCTCGTCTTGCACAGTCGCCACACATCCGCACTTTTAGTGCCTCAGAACCCCGGACAGCTTGCAAAACACGGCTGTAACTGTCCCAGCGCAAGCTGTTCAGGAAAGCACAGAAACGCGATGTTCGCGTGCTTTTAGCGCTGCTCGCAAGAAGCCTCCGGAGCAGGCACTTCTCGTGCAGCAACAACCGTGCCTGCTACGATCTTTCCTAGCCTCTTTTCCTCCGGGCAGCCGGCTTGAGCTGATGTGAAGTGTTGGTGGGCAAATCATCCAGAGAAGCGTCGCAATGCTTCTGGGCTGTTAGCAAGAGCTTTCCTTGCTGAGCCTTTTCACGTTGGAGATTAGCTGGACATTTGCCGGTTTAGTGCCTTGTTTCTTCTGCGCAGCTTGCACAAAGCTCATTGCGGCTTTCGCGGTTCGAGTTGTGCATCGCCGGAGCTCTGCGGGAAAGAGCGAGAGAAGAGCCGCGAAAGCTCCGAGTGCGGCCAGCTCGCGTGTAGCCGCGAATGTGCGCTGTTCGCCGGTTGCAGGGCGAGTGCCTTCTGCGCGGCTGCTTCCAAGTTGACGGTAACTGCCAGCGTGCTAGCTGTGTAGGACAGTGAAGAGGCTGACGCGTGTGTGTCCGTAGAGCTGCTAGAAAGCGTACGTGACGAGCAGGAAGGGCTTTCAGAGCAGCCGGTTCTCGTCTTGCACAGTCGCCACACATCCGCACTTTTAGTGCCTCAGAACCCCGGACAGCTTGCAAAACACGGCTGTAACTGTCCCAGCGCAAGCTGTTCAGGAAAGCACAGAAACGCGATGTTCGCGTGCTTTTAGCGCTGCTCGCAAGAAGCCTCCGGAGCAGGCACTTCTCGTGCAGCAACAACCGTGCCTGCTACGATCTTTCCTAGCCTCTTTTCCTCCGGGCAGCCGGCTTGAGCTGATGTGAAGTGTTGGTGGGCAAATCATCCAGAGAAGCGTCGCAATGCTTCTGGGCTGTTAGCAAGAGCTTTCCTTGCTGAGCCTTTTCACGTTGGAGATTAGCTGGACATTTGCCGGTTTAGTGCCTTGTTTCTTCTGCGCAGCTTGCACAAAGCTCATTGCGGCTTTCGCGGTTCGAGTTGTGCATCGCCGGAGCTCTGCGGGAAAGAGCGAGAGAAGAGCCGCGAAAGCTCCGAGTGCGGCCAGCTCGCGTGTAGCCGCGAATGTGCGCTGTTCGCCGGTTGCAGGGCGACTGCCTTCTGCGCGGCTGCTTCCAAGTTGACGGTAACTGCCAGCGTGCTAGCTGTGTAGGACAGTGAAGAGGCTGACGCGTGTGTGTCCGTAGAGCTGCTAGAAAGCGTACGTGACGAGCAGGAAGGGCTTTCAGAGCAGCCGGTTCTCGTCTTGGACAGTCGCCACACATCCGCACTTTTAGTGCCTCAGAACCCCGGACAGCTTGCAAAACACGGCTGTAACTGTCCCAGCGCAAGCTGTTCAGGAAAGCACAGAAACGCGATGTTCGCGTGCTTTTAGCGCTGCTCGCAAGAAGCCTCCGGAGCAGGCACTTCTCGTGCAGCAACAACCGTGCCTGCTACGATCTTTCCTAGCCTCTTTTCCTCCGGGCAGCCGGCTTGAGCTGATGTGAAGTGTTGGTGGGCAAATCATCCAGAGAAGCGTCGCAATGCTTCTGGGCTGTTAGCAAGAGCTTTCCTTGCTGAGCCTTTTCACGTTGGAGATTAGCTGGACATTTGCCGGTTTAGTGCCTTGTTTCTTCTGCGCAGCTTGCACAAAGCTCATTGCGGCTTTCGCGGTTCGAGTTGTGCATCGCCGGAGCTCTGCGGGAAAGAGCGAGAGAAGAGCCGCGAAAGCTCCGAGTGCGGCCAGCTCGCGTGTAGCCGCGAATGTGCGCTGTTCGCCGGTTGCAGGGCGACTGCCTTCTGCGCGGCTGCTTCCAAGTTGACGGTAACTGCCAGCGTGCTAGCTGTGTAGGACAGTGAAGAGGCTGACGCGTGTGTGTCCGTAGAGCTGCTAGAAAGCGTACGTGACGAGCAGGAAGGGCTTTCAGAGCAGCCGGTTCTCGTCTTGCACAGTCGCCACACATCCGCACTTTTAGTGCCTCAGAACCCCGGACAGCTTGCAAAACACGGCTGTAACTGTCCCAGCGCAAGCTGTTCAGGAAAGCACAGAAACGCGATGTTCGCGTGCTTTTAGCGCTGCTCGCAAGAAGCCTCCGGAGCAGGCACTTCTCGTGCAGCAACAACCGTGCCTGCTACGATCTTTCCTAGCCTCTTTTCCTCCGGGCAGCCGGCTTGAGCTGATGTGAAGTGTTGGTGGGCAAATCATCCAGAGAAGCGTCGCAATGCTTCTGGGCTGTTAGCAAGAGCTTTCCTTGCTGAGCCTTTTCACGTTGGAGATTAGCTGGACATTTGCCGGTTTAGTGCCTTGTTTCTTCTGCGCAGCTTGCACAAAGCTCATTGCGGCTTTCGCGGTTCGAGTTGTGCATCGCCGGAGCTCTGCGGGAAAGAGCGAGAGAAGAGCCGCGAAAGCTCCGAGTGCGGCCAGCTCGCGTGTAGCCGCGAATGTGCGCTGTTCGCCGGTTGCAGGGCGACTGCCTTCTGCGCGGCTGCTTCCAAGTTGACGGTAACTGCCAGCGTGCTAGCTGTGTAGGACAGTGAAGAGGCTGACGCGTGTGTGTCCGTAGAGCTGCTAGAAAGCGTACGTGACGAGCAGGAAGGGCTTTCAGAGCAGCCGGTTCTCGTCTTGCACAGTCGCCACACATCCGCACTTTTAGTGCCTCAGAACCCCGGACAGCTTGCAAAACACGGCTGTAACTGTCCCAGCGCAAGCTGTTCAGGAAAGCACAGAAACGCGATGTTCGCGTGCTTTTAGCGCTGCTCGCAAGAAGCCTCCGGAGCAGGCACTTCTCGTGCAGCAACAACCGTGCCTGCTACGATCTTTCCTAGCCTCTTTTCCTCCGGGCAGCCGGCTTGAGCTGATGTGAAGTGTTGGTGGGCAAATCATCCAGAGAAGCGTCGCAATGCTTCTGGGCTGTTAGCAAGAGCTTTCCTTGCTGAGCCTTTTCACGTTGGAGATTAGCTGGACATTTGCCGGTTTAGTGCCTTGTTTCTTCTGCGCAGCTTGCACAAAGCTCATTGCGGCTTTCGCGGTTCGAGTTGTGCATCGCCGGAGCTCTGCGGGAAAGAGCGAGAGAAGAGCCGCGAAAGCTCCGAGTGCGGCCAGCTCGCGTGTAGCCGCGAATGTGCGCTGTTCGCCGGTTGGAGGGCGAGTGCCTTCTGCGCGGCTGCTTCCAAGTTGACGGTAACTGCCAGCGTGCTAGCTGTGTAGGACAGTGAAGAGGCTGACGCGTGTGTGTCCGTAGAGCTGCTAGAAAGCGTACGTGACGAGCAGGAAGGGCTTTCAGAGCAGCCGGTTCTCGTCTTGCACAGTCGCCACACATCCGCACTTTTAGTGCCTCAGAACCCCGGACAGCTTGCAAAACACGGCTGTAACTGTCCCAGCGCAAGCTGTTCAGGAAAGCACAGAAACGCGATGTTCGCGTGCTTTTAGCGCTGCTCGCAAGAAGCCTCCGGAGCAGGCACTTCTCGTGCAGCAACAACCGTGCCTGCTACGATCTTTCCTAGCCTCTTTTCCTCCGGGCAGCCGGCTTGAGCTGATGTGAAGTGTTGGTGGGCAAATCATCCAGAGAAGCGTCGCAATGCTTCTGGGCTGTTAGCAAGAGCTTTCCTTGCTGAGCCTTTTCACGTTGGAGATTAGCTGGACATTTGCCGGTTTAGTGCCTTGTTTCTTCTGCGCAGCTTGCACAAAGCTCATTGCGGCTTTCGCGGTTCGAGTTGTGCATCGCCGGAGCTCTGCGGGAAAGAGCGAGAGAAGAGCCGCGAAAGCTCCGAGTGCGGCCAGCTCGCGTGTAGCCGCGAATGTGCGCTGTTCGCCGGTTGCAGGGCGACTGCCTTCTGCGCGGCTGCTTCCAAGTTGACGGTAACTGCCAGCGTGCTAGCTGTGTAGGACAGTGAAGAGGCTGACGCGTGTGTGTCCGTAGAGCTGCTAGAAAGCGTACGTGACGAGCAGGAAGGGCTTTCAGAGCAGCCGGCTCTCGTCTTGCACAGTCGCCACACATCCGCACTTTTAGTGCCTCAGAACCCCGGACAGCTTGCAAAACACGGCTGTAACTGTCCCAGCGCAAGCTGTTCAGGAAAGCACAGAAACGCGATGTTCGCGTGCTTTTAGCGCTGCTCGCAAGAAGCCTCCGGAGCAGGCACTTCTCGTGCAGCAACAACCGTGCCTGCTACGATCTTTCCTAGCCTCTTTTCCTCCGGGCAGCCGGCTTGAGCTGATGTGAAGTGTTGGTGGGCAAATCATCCAGAGAAGCGTCGCAATGCTTCTGGGCTGTTAGCAAGAGCTTTCCTTGCTGAGCCTTTTCACGTTGGAGATTAGCTGGACATTTGCCGGTTTAGTGCCTTGTTTCTTCTGCGCAGCTTGCACAAAGCTCATTGCGGCTTTCGCGGTTCGAGTTGTGCATCGCCGGAGCTCTGCGGGAAAGAGCGAGAGAAGAGCCGCGAAAGCTCCGAGTGCGGCCAGCTCGCGTGTAGCCGCGAATGTGCGCTGTTCGCCGGTTGCAGGGCGAGTGCCTTCTGCGCGGCTGCTTCCAAGTTGACGGTAACTGCCAGCGTGCTAGCTGTGTAGGACAGTGAAGAGGCTGACGCGTGTGTGTCCGTAGAGCTGCTAGAAAGCGTACGTGACGAGCAGGAAGGGCTTTCAGAGCAGCCGGTTCTCGTCTTGCACAGTCGCCACACATCCGCACTTTTAGTGCCTCAGAACCCCGGACAGCTTGCAAAACACGGCTGTAACTGTCCCAGCGCAAGCTGTTCAGGAAAGCACAGAAACGCGATGTTCGCGTGCTTTTAGCGCTGCTCGCAAGAAGCCTCCGGAGCAGGCACTTCTCGTGCAGCAACAACCGTGCCTGCTACGATCTTTCCTAGCCTCTTTTCCTCCGGGCAGCCGGCTTGAGCTGATGTGAAGTGTTGGTGGGCAAATCATCCAGAGAAGCGTCGCAATGCTTCTGGGCTGTTAGCAAGAGCTTTCCTTGCTGAGCCTTTTCACGTTGGAGATTAGCTGGACATTTGCCGGTTTAGTGCCTTGTTTCTTCTGCGCAGCTTGCACAAAGCTCATTGCGGCTTTCGCGGTTCGAGTTGTGCATCGCCGGAGCTCTGCGGGAAAGAGCGAGAGAAGAGCCGCGAAAGCTCCGAGTGCGGCCAGCTCGCGTGTAGCCGCGAATGTGCGCTGTTCGCCGGTTGCAGGGCGACTGCCTTCTGCGCGGCTGCTTCCAAGTTGACGGTAACTGCCAGCGTGCTAGCTGTGTAGGACAGTGAAGAGGCTGACGCGTGTGTGTCCGTAGAGCTGCTAGAAAGCGTACGTGACGAGCAGGAAGGGCTTTCAGAGCAGCCGGTTCTCGTCTTGGACAGTCGCCACACATCCGCACTTTTAGTGCCTCAGAACCCCGGACAGCTTGCAAAACACGGCTGTAACTGTCCCAGCGCAAGCTGTTCAGGAAAGCACAGAAACGCGATGTTCGCGTGCTTTTAGCGCTGCTCGCAAGAAGCCTCCGGAGCAGGCACTTCTCGTGCAGCAACAACCGTGCCTGCTACGATCTTTCCTAGCCTCTTTTCCTCCGGGCAGCCGGCTTGAGCTGATGTGAAGTGTTGGTGGGCAAATCATCCAGAGAAGCGTCGCAATGCTTCTGGGCTGTTAGCAAGAGCTTTCCTTGCTGAGCCTTTTCACGTTGGAGATTAGCTGGACATTTGCCGGTTTAGTGCCTTGTTTCTTCTGCGCAGCTTGCACAAAGCTCATTGCGGCTTTCGCGGTTCGAGTTGTGCATCGCCGGAGCTCTGCGGGAAAGAGCGAGAGAAGAGCCGCGAAAGCTCCGAGTGCGGCCAGCTCGCGTGTAGCCGCGAATGTGCGCTGTTCGCCGGTTGCAGGGCGACTGCCTTCTGCGCGGCTGCTTCCAAGTTGACGGTAACTGCCAGCGTGCTAGCTGTGTAGGACAGTGAAGAGGCTGACGCGTGTGTGTCCGTAGAGCTGCTAGAAAGCGTACGTGACGAGCAGGAAGGGCTTTCAGAGCAGCCGGTTCTCGTCTTGGACAGTCGCCACACATCCGCACTTTTAGTGCCTCAGAGCCCCGGACAGCTTGCAAAACACGGCTGTAACTGTCCCAGCGCAAGCTGTTCAGGAAAGCACAGAAACGCGATGTTCGCGTGCTTTTAGCGCTGCTCGCAAGAAGCCTCCGGAGCAGGCACTTCTCGTGCAGCAACAACCGTGCCTGCTACGATCTTTCCTAGCCTCTTTTCCTCCGGGCAGCCGGCTTGAGCTGATGTGAAGTGTTGGTGGGCAAATCATCCAGAGAAGCGTCGCAATGCTTCTGGGCTGTTAGCAAGAGCTTTCCTTGCTGACCCTTTTCACGTTGGAGGTTAGCTGGACATTTGCCGGTTTAGTGCCTTGTTTCTTCTGCGCAGCTTGCACAAAGCTCATTGCGGCTTTCGCGGTTCGAGTTGTGCATCGCCGGAGCTCTGCGGGAAAGAGCGAGAGAAGAGCCGCGAAAGCTCCGAGTGCGGCCAGCTCGCGTGTAGCCGCGAATGTGCGCTGTTCGCCGGTTGCAGGGCGACTGCCTTCTGCGCGGCTGCTTCCAAGTTGACGGTAACTGCCAGCGTGCTAGCTGTGTAGGACAGTGAAGAGGCTGACGCGTGTGTGTCCGTAGAGCTGCTAGAAAGCGTACGTGACGAGCAGGAAGGGCTTTCAGAGCAGCCGGTTCTCGTCTTGCACAGTCGCCACACATCCGCACTTTTAGTGCCTCAGAACCCCGGACAGCTTGCAAAACACGGCTGTAACTGTCCCAGCGCAAGCTGTTCAGGAAAGCACAGAAACGCGATGTTCGCGTGCTTTTAGCGCTGCTCGCAAGAAGCCTCCGGAGCAGGCACTTCTCGTGCAGCAACAACCGTGCCTGCTACGATCTTTCCTAGCCTCTTTTCCTCCGGGCAGCCGGCTTGAGCTGATGTGAAGTGTTGGTGGGCAAATCATCCAGAGAAGCGTCGCAATGCTTCTGGGCTGTTAGCAAGAGCTTTCCTTGCTGACCCTTTTCACGTTGGAGATTAGCTGGACATTTGCCGGTTTAGTGCCTTGTTTCTTCTGCGCAGCTTGCACAAAGCTCATTGCGGCTTTCGCGGTTCGAGTTGTGCATCGCCGGAGCTCTGCGGGAAAGAGCGAGAGAAGAGCCGCGAAAGCTCCGAGTGCGGCCAGCTCGCGTGTAGCCGCGAATGTGCGCTGTTCGCCGGTTGCAGGGCGACTGCCTTCTGCGCGGCTGCTTCCAAGTTGACGGTAACTGCCAGCGTGCTAGCTGTGTAGGACAGTGAAGAGGCTGACGCGTGTGTGTCCGTAGAGCTGCTAGAAAGCGTACGTGACGAGCAGGAAGGGCTTTCAGAGCAGCCGGCTCTCGTCTTGCACAGTCGCCACACATCCGCACTTTTAGTGCCTCAGAACCCCGGACAGCTTGCAAAACACGGCTGTAACTGTCCCAGCGCAAGCTGTTCAGGAAAGCACAGAAACGCGATGTTCGCGTGCTTTTAGCGCTGCTCGCAAGAAGCCTCCGGAGCAGGCACTTCTCGTGCAGCAACAACCGTGCCTGCTACGATCTTTCCTAGCCTCTTTTCCTCCGGGCAGCCGGCTTGAGCTGATGTGAAGTGTTGGTGGGCAAATCATCCAGAGAAGCGTCGCAATGCTTCTGGGCTGTTAGCAAGAGCTTTCCTTGCTGAGCCTTTTCACGTTGGAGATTAGCTGGACATTTGCCGGTTTAGTGCCTTGTTTCTTCTGCGCAGCTTGCACAAAGCTCATTGCGGCTTTCGCGGTTCGAGTTGTGCATCGCCGGAGCTCTGCGGGAAAGAGCGAGAGAAGAGCCGCGAAAGCTCCGAGTGCGGCCAGCTCGCGTGTAGCCGCGAATGTGCGCTGTTCGCCGGTTGCAGGGCGAGTGCCTTCTGCGCGGCTGCTTCCAAGTTGACGGTAACTGCCAGCGTGCTAGCTGTGTAGGACAGTGAAGAGGCTGACGCGTGTGTGTCCGTAGAGCTGCTAGAAAGCGTACGTGACGAGCAGGAAGGGCTTTCAGAGCAGCCGGTTCTCGTCTTGCACAGTCGCCACACATCCGCACTTTTAGTGCCTCAGAACCCCGGACAGCTTGCAAAACACGGCTGTAACTGTCCCAGCGCAAGCTGTTCAGGAAAGCACAGAAACGCGATGTTCGCGTGCTTTTAGCGCTGCTCGCAAGAAGCCTCCGGAGCAGGCACTTCTCGTGCAGCAACAACCGTGCCTGCTACGATCTTTCCTAGCCTCTTTTCCTCCGGGCAGCCGGCTTGAGCTGATGTGAAGTGTTGGTGGGCAAATCATCCAGAGAAGCGTCGCAATGCTTCTGGGCTGTTAGCAAGAGCTTTCCTTGCTGACCCTTTTCACGTTGGAGATTAGCTGGACATTTGCCGGTTTAGTGCCTTGTTTCTTCTGCGCAGCTTGCACAAAGCTCATTGCGGCTTTCGCGGTTCGAGTTGTGCATCGCCGGAGCTCTGCGGGAAAGAGCGAGAGAAGAGCCGCGAAAGCTCCGAGTGCGGCCAGCTCGCGTGTAGCCGCGAATGTGCGCTGTTCGCCGGTTGCAGGGCGACTGCCTTCTGCGCGGCTGCTTCCAAGTTGACGGTAACTGCCAGCGTGCTAGCTGTGTAGGACAGTGAAGAGGCTGACGCGTGTGTGTCCGTAGAGCTGCTAGAAAGCGTACGTGACGAGCAGGAAGGGCTTTCAGAGCAGCCGGTTCTCGTCTTGCACAGTCGCCACACATCCGCACTTTTAGTGCCTCAGAACCCCGGACAGCTTGCAAAACACGGCTGTAACTGTCCCAGCGCAAGCTGTTCAGGAAAGCACAGAAACGCGATGTTCGCGTGCTTTTAGCGCTGCTCGCAAGAAGCCTCCGGAGCAGGCACTTCTCGTGCAGCAACAACCGTGCCTGCTACGATCTTTCCTAGCCTCTTTTCCTCCGGGCAGCCGGCTTGAGCTGATGTGAAGTGTTGGTGGGCAAATCATCCAGAGAAGCGTCGCAATGCTTCTGGGCTGTTAGCAAGAGCTTTCCTTGCTGAGCCTTTTCACGTTGGAGATTAGCTGGACATTTGCCGGTTTAGTGCCTTGTTTCTTCTGCGCAGCTTGCACAAAGCTCATTGCGGCTTTCGCGGTTCGAGTTGTGCATCGCCGGAGCTCTGCGGGAAAGAGCGAGAGAAGAGCCGCGAAAGCTCCGAGTGCGGCCAGCTCGCGTGTAGCCGCGAATGTGCGCTGTTCGCCGGTTGCAGGGCGACTGCCTTCTGCGCGGCTGCTTCCAAGTTGACGGTAACTGCCAGCGTGCTAGCTGTGTAGGACAGTGAAGAGGCTGACGCGTGTGTGTCCGTAGAGCTGCTAGAAAGCGTACGTGACGAGCAGGAAGGGCTTTCAGAGCAGCCGGCTCTCGTCTTGGACAGTCGCCACACATCCGCACTTTTAGTGCCTCAGAACCCCGGACAGCTTGCAAAACACGGCTGTAACTGTCCCAGCGCAAGCTGTTCAGGAAAGCACAGAAACGCGATGTTCGCGTGCTTTTAGCGCTGCTCGCAAGAAGCCTCCGGAGCAGGCACTTCTCGTGCAGCAACAACCGTGCCTGCTACGATCTTTCCTAGCCTCTTTTCCTCCGGGCAGCCGGCTTGAGCTGATGTGAAGTGTTGGTGGGCAAATCATCCAGAGAAGCGTCGCAATGCTTCTGGGCTGTTAGCAAGAGCTTTCCTTGCTGAGCCTTTTCACGTTGGAGATTAGCTGGACATTTGCCGGTTTAGTGCCTTGTTTCTTCTGCGCAGCTTGCACAAAGCTCATTGCGGCTTTCGCGGTTCGAGTTGTGCATCGCCGGAGCTCTGCGGGAAAGAGCGAGAGAAGAGCCGCGAAAGCTCCGAGTGCGGCCAGCTCGCGTGTAGCCGCGAATGTGCGCTGTTCGCCGGTTGCAGGGCGACTGCCTTCTGCGCGGCTGCTTCCAAGTTGACGGTAACTGCCAGCGTGCTAGCTGTGTAGGACAGTGAAGAGGCTGACGCGTGTGTGTCCGTAGAGCTGCTAGAAAGCGTACGTGACGAGCAGGAAGGGCTTTCAGAGCAGCCGGTTCTCGTCTTGCACAGTCGCCACACATCCGCACTTTTAGTGCCTCAGAACCCCGGACAGCTTGCAAAACACGGCTGTAACTGTCCCAGCGCAAGCTGTTCAGGAAAGCACAGAAACGCGATGTTCGCGTGCTTTTAGCGCTGCTCGCAAGAAGCCTCCGGAGCAGGCACTTCTCGTGCAGCAACAACCGTGCCTGCTACGATCTTTCCTAGCCTCTTTTCCTCCGGGCAGCCGGCTTGAGCTGATGTGAAGTGTTGGTGGGCAAATCATCCAGAGAAGCGTCGCAATGCTTCTGGGCTGTTAGCAAGAGCTTTCCTTGCTGACCCTTTTCACGTTGGAGATTAGCTGGACATTTGCCGGTTTAGTGCCTTGTTTCTTCTGCGCAGCTTGCACAAAGCTCATTGCGGCTTTCGCGGTTCGAGTTGTGCATCGCCGGAGCTCTGCGGGAAAGAGCGAGAGAAGAGCCGCGAAAGCTCCGAGTGCGGCCAGCTCGCGTGTAGCCGCGAATGTGCGCTGTTCGCCGGTTGCAGGGCGACTGCCTTCTGCGCGGCTGCTTCCAAGTTGACGGTAACTGCCAGCGTGCTAGCTGTGTAGGACAGTGAAGAGGCTGACGCGTGTGTGTCCGTAGAGCTGCTAGAAAGCGTACGTGACGAGCAGGAAGGGCTTTCAGAGCAGCCGGTTCTCGTCTTGCACAGTCGCCACACATCCGCACTTTTAGTGCCTCAGAACCCCGGACAGCTTGCAAAACACGGCTGTAACTGTCCCAGCGCAAGCTGTTCAGGAAAGCACAGAAACGCGATGTTCGCGTGCTTTTAGCGCTGCTCGCAAGAAGCCTCCGGAGCAGGCACTTCTCGTGCAGCAACAACCGTGCCTGCTACGATCTTTCCTAGCCTCTTTTCCTCCGGGCAGCCGGCTTGAGCTGATGTGAAGTGTTGGTGGGCAAATCATCCAGAGAAGCGTCGCAATGCTTCTGGGCTGTTAGCAAGAGCTTTCCTTGCTGAGCCTTTTCACGTTGGAGATTAGCTGGACATTTGCCGGTTTAGTGCCTTGTTTCTTCTGCGCAGCTTGCACAAAGCTCATTGCGGCTTTCGCGGTTCGAGTTGTGCATCGCCGGAGCTCTGCGGGAAAGAGCGAGAGAAGAGCCGCGAAAGCTCCGAGTGCGGCCAGCTCGCGTGTAGCCGCGAATGTGCGCTGTTCGCCGGTTGCAGGGCGACTGCCTTCTGCGCGGCTGCTTCCAAGTTGACGGTAACTGCCAGCGTGCTAGCTGTGTAAGACAGTGAAGAGGCTGACGCGTGTGTGTCCGTAGAGCTGCTAGAAAGCGTACGTGACGAGCAGGAAGGGCTTTCAGAGCAGCCGGTTCTCGTCTTGGACAGTCGCCACACATCCGCACTTTTAGTGCCTCAGAACCCCGGACAGCTTGCAAAACACGGCTGTAACTGTCCCAGCGCAAGCTGTTCAGGAAAGCACAGAAACGCGATGTTCGCGTGCTTTTAGCGCTGCTCGCAAGAAGCCTCCGGAGCAGGCACTTCTCGTGCAGCAACAACCGTGCCTGCTACGATCTTTCCTAGCCTCTTTTCCTCCGGGCAGCCGGCTTGAGCTGATGTGAAGTGTTGGTGGGCAAATCATCCAGAGAAGCATCGCAATCCTTCTGGGCTGTTAGCAAGAGCTTTCCTTGCTGAGCCTTTTCACGTTGGAGATTAGCTGGACATTTGCCGGTTTAGTGCCTTGTTTCTTCTGCGCAGCTTGCACAAAGCTCATTGCGGCTTTCGCGGTTCGAGTTGTGCATCGCCGGAGCTCTGCGGGAAAGAGCGAGAGAAGAGCCGCGAAAGCTCCGAGTGCGGCCAGCTCGCGTGTAGCCGCGAATGTGCGCTGTTCGCCGGTTGCAGGGCGAGTGCCTTCTGCGCGGCTGCTTCCAAGTTGACGGTAACTGCCAGCGTGCTAGCTGTGTAGGACAGTGAAGAGGCTGACGCGTGTGTGTCCGTAGAGCTGCTAGAAAGCGTACGTGACGAGCAGGAAGGGCTTTCAGAGCAGCCGGTTCTCGTCTTGGACAGTCGCCACACATCCGCACTTTTAGTGCCTCAGAACCCCGGACAGCTTGCAAAACACGGCTGTAACTGTCCCAGCGCAAGCTGTTCAGGAAAGCACAGAAACGCGATGTTCGCGTGCTTTTAGCGCTGCTCGCAAGAAGCCTCCGGAGCAGGCACTTCTCGTGCAGCAACAACCGTGCCTGCTACGATCTTTCCTAGCCTCTTTTCCTCCGGGCAGCCGGCTTGAGCTGATGTGAAGTGTTGGTGGGCAAATCATCCAGAGAAGCGTCGCAATGCTTCTGGGCTGTTAGCAAGAGCTTTCCTTGCTGACCCTTTTCACGTTGGAGATTAGCTGGACATTTGCCGGTTTAGTGCCTTGTTTCTTCTGCGCAGCTTGCACAAAGCTCATTGCGGCTTTCGCGGTTCGAGTTGTGCATCGCCGGAGCTCTGCGGGAAAGAGCGAGAGAAGAGCCGCGAAAGCTCCGAGTGCGGCCAGCTCGCGTGTAGCCGCGAATGTGCGCTGTTCGCCGGTTGCAGGGCGACTGCCTTCTGCGCGGCTGCTTCCAAGTTGACGGTAACTGCCAGCGTGCTAGCTGTGTAGGACAGTGAAGAGGCTGACGCGTGTGTGTCCGTAGAGCTGCTAGAAAGCGTACGTGACGAGCAGGAAGGGCTTTCAGAGCAGCCGGTTCTCGTCTTGGACAGTCGCCACACATCCGCACTTTTAGTGCCTCAGAACCCCGGACAGCTTGCAAAACACGGCTGTAACTGTCCCAGCGCAAGCTGTTCAGGAAAGCACAGAAACGCGATGTTCGCGTGCTTTTAGCGCTGCTCGCAAGAAGCCTCCGGAGCAGGCACTTCTCGTGCAGCAACAACCGTGCCTGCTACGATCTTTCCTAGCCTCTTTTCCTCCGGGCAGCCGGCTTGAGCTGATGTGAAGTGTTGGTGGGCAAATCATCCAGAGAAGCGTCGCAATGCTTCTGGGCTGTTAGCAAGAGCTTTCCTTGCTGAGCCTTTTCACGTTGGAGATTAGCTGGACATTTGCCGGTTTAGTGCCTTGTTTCTTCTGCGCAGCTTGCACAAAGCTCATTGCGGCTTTCGCGGTTCGAGTTGTGCATCGCCGGAGCTCTGCGGGAAAGAGCGAGAGAAGAGCCGCGAAAGCTCCGAGTGCGGCCAGCTCGCGTGTAGCCGCGAATGTGCGCTGTTCGCCGGTTGCAGGGCGACTGCCTTCTGCGCGGCTGCTTCCAAGTTGACGGTAACTGCCAGCGTGCTAGCTGTGTAGGACAGTGAAGAGGCTGACGCGTGTGTGTCCGTAGAGCTGCTAGAAAGCGTACGTGACGAGCAGGAAGGGCTTTCAGAGCAGCCGGTTCTCGTCTTGCACAGTCGCCACACATCCGCACTTTTAGTGCCTCAGAACCCCGGACAGCTTGCAAAACACGGCTGTAACTGTCCCAGCGCAAGCTGTTCAGGAAAGCACAGAAACGCGATGTTCGCGTGCTTTTAGCGCTGCTCGCAAGAAGCCTCCGGAGCAGGCACTTCTCGTGCAGCAACAACCGTGCCTGCTACGATCTTTCCTAGCCTCTTTTCCTCCGGGCAGCCGGCTTGAGCTGATGTGAAGTGTTGGTGGGCAAATCATCCAGAGAAGCGTCGCAATGCTTCTGGGCTGTTAGCAAGAGCTTTCCTTGCTGACCCTTTTCACGTTGGAGATTAGCTGGACATTTGCCGGTTTAGTGCCTTGTTTCTTCTGCGCAGCTTGCACAAAGCTCATTGCGGCTTTCGCGGTTCGAGTTGTGCATCGCCGGAGCTCTGCGGGAAAGAGCGAGAGAAGAGCCGCGAAAGCTCCGAGTGCGGCCAGCTCGCGTGTAGCCGCGAATGTGCGCTGTTCGCCGGTTGCAGGGCGACTGCCTTCTGCGCGGCTGCTTCCAAGTTGACGGTAACTGCCAGCGTGCTAGCTGTGTAGGACAGTGAAGAGGCTGACGCGTGTGTGTCCGTAGAGCTGCTAGAAAGCGTACGTGACGAGCAGGAAGGGCTTTCAGAGCAGCCGGTTCTCGTCTTGCACAGTCGCCACACATCCGCACTTTTAGTGCCTCAGAACCCCGGACAGCTTGCAAAACACGGCTGTAACTGTCCCAGCGCAAGCTGTTCAGGAAAGCACAGAAACGCGATGTTCGCGTGCTTTTAGCGCTGCTCGCAAGAAGCCTCCGGAGCAGGCACTTCTCGTGCAGCAACAACCGTGCCTGCTACGATCTTTCCTAGCCTCTTTTCCTCCGGGCAGCCGGCTTGAGCTGATGTGAAGTGTTGGTGGGCAAATCATCCAGAGAAGCGTCGCAATGCTTCTGGGCTGTTAGCAAGAGCTTTCCTTGCTGAGCCTTTTCACGTTGGAGATTAGCTGGACATTTGCCGGTTTAGTGCCTTGTTTCTTCTGCGCAGCTTGCACAAAGCTCATTGCGGCTTTCGCGGTTCGAGTTGTGCATCGCCGGAGCTCTGCGGGAAAGAGCGAGAGAAGAGCCGCGAAAGCTCCGAGTGCGGCCAGCTCGCGTGTAGCCGCGAATGTGCGCTGTTCGCCGGTTGCAGGGCGACTGCCTTCTGCGCGGCTGCTTCCAAGTTGACGGTAACTGCCAGCGTGCTAGCTGTGTAAGACAGTGAAGAGGCTGACGCGTGTGTGTCCGTAGAGCTGCTAGAAAGCGTACGTGACGAGCAGGAAGGGCTTTCAGAGCAGCCGGTTCTCGTCTTGGACAGTCGCCACACATCCGCACTTTTAGTGCCTCAGAACCCCGGACAGCTTGCAAAACACGGCTGTAACTGTCCCAGCGCAAGCTGTTCAGGAAAGCACAGAAACGCGATGTTCGCGTGCTTTTAGCGCTGCTCGCAAGAAGCCTCCGGAGCAGGCACTTCTCGTGCAGCAACAACCGTGCCTGCTACGATCTTTCCTAGCCTCTTTTCCTCCGGGCAGCCGGCTTGAGCTGATGTGAAGTGTTGGTGGGCAAATCATCCAGAGAAGCATCGCAATCCTTCTGGGCTGTTAGCAAGAGCTTTCCTTGCTGAGCCTTTTCACGTTGGAGATTAGCTGGACATTTGCCGGTTTAGTGCCTTGTTTCTTCTGCGCAGCTTGCACAAAGCTCATTGCGGCTTTCGCGGTTCGAGTTGTGCATCGCCGGAGCTCTGCGGGAAAGAGCGAGAGAAGAGCCGCGAAAGCTCCGAGTGCGGCCAGCTCGCGTGTAGCCGCGAATGTGCGCTGTTCGCCGGTTGCAGGGCGAGTGCCTTCTGCGCGGCTGCTTCCAAGTTGACGGTAACTGCCAGCGTGCTAGCTGTGTAGGACAGTGAAGAGGCTGACGCGTGTGTGTCCGTAGAGCTGCTAGAAAGCGTACGTGACGAGCAGGAAGGGCTTTCAGAGCAGCCGGTTCTCGTCTTGGACAGTCGCCACACATCCGCACTTTTAGTGCCTCAGAACCCCGGACAGCTTGCAAAACACGGCTGTAACTGTCCCAGCGCAAGCTGTTCAGGAAAGCACAGAAACGCGATGTTCGCGTGCTTTTAGCGCTGCTCGCAAGAAGCCTCCGGAGCAGGCACTTCTCGTGCAGCAACAACCGTGCCTGCTACGATCTTTCCTAGCCTCTTTTCCTCCGGGCAGCCGGCTTGAGCTGATGTGAAGTGTTGGTGGGCAAATCATCCAGAGAAGCGTCGCAATGCTTCTGGGCTGTTAGCAAGAGCTTTCCTTGCTGACCCTTTTCACGTTGGAGATTAGCTGGACATTTGCCGGTTTAGTGCCTTGTTTCTTCTGCGCAGCTTGCACAAAGCTCATTGCGGCTTTCGCGGTTCGAGTTGTGCATCGCCGGAGCTCTGCGGGAAAGAGCGAGAGAAGAGCCGCGAAAGCTCCGAGTGCGGCCAGCTCGCGTGTAGCCGCGAATGTGCGCTGTTCGCCGGTTGCAGGGCGACTGCCTTCTGCGCGGCTGCTTCCAAGTTGACGGTAACTGCCAGCGTGCTAGCTGTGTAGGACAGTGAAGAGGCTGACGCGTGTGTGTCCGTAGAGCTGCTAGAAAGCGTACGTGACGAGCAGGAAGGGCTTTCAGAGCAGCCGGTTCTCGTCTTGGACAGTCGCCACACATCCGCACTTTTAGTGCCTCAGAACCCCGGACAGCTTGCAAAACACGGCTGTAACTGTCCCAGCGCAAGCTGTTCAGGAAAGCACAGAAACGCGATGTTCGCGTGCTTTTAGCGCTGCTCGCAAGAAGCCTCCGGAGCAGGCACTTCTCGTGCAGCAACAACCGTGCCTGCTACGATCTTTCCTAGCCTCTTTTCCTCCGGGCAGCCGGCTTGAGCTGATGTGAAGTGTTGGTGGGCAAATCATCCAGAGAAGCGTCGCAATGCTTCTGGGCTGTTAGCAAGAGCTTTCCTTGCTGAGCCTTTTCACGTTGGAGATTAGCTGGACATTTGCCGGTTTAGTGCCTTGTTTCTTCTGCGCAGCTTGCACAAAGCTCATTGCGGCTTTCGCGGTTCGAGTTGTGCATCGCCGGAGCTCTGCGGGAAAGAGCGAGAGAAGAGCCGCGAAAGCTCCGAGTGCGGCCAGCTCGCGTGTAGCCGCGAATGTGCGCTGTTCGCCGGTTGCAGGGCGACTGCCTTCTGCGCGGCTGCTTCCAAGTTGACGGTAACTGCCAGCGTGCTAGCTGTGTAGGACAGTGAAGAGGCTGACGCGTGTGTGTCCGTAGAGCTGCTAGAAAGCGTACGTGACGAGCAGGAAGGGCTTTCAGAGCAGCCGGTTCTCGTCTTGCACAGTCGCCACACATCCGCACTTTTAGTGCCTCAGAACCCCGGACAGCTTGCAAAACACGGCTGTAACTGTCCCAGCGCAAGCTGTTCAGGAAAGCACAGAAACGCGATGTTCGCGTGCTTTTAGCGCTGCTCGCAAGAAGCCTCCGGAGCAGGCACTTCTCGTGCAGCAACAACCGTGCCTGCTACGATCTTTCCTAGCCTCTTTTCCTCCGGGCAGCCGGCTTGAGCTGATGTGAAGTGTTGGTGGGCAAATCATCCAGAGAAGCGTCGCAATGCTTCTGGGCTGTTAGCAAGAGCTTTCCTTGCTGAGCCTTTTCACGTTGGAGATTAGCTGGACATTTGCCGGTTTAGTGCCTTGTTTCTTCTGCGCAGCTTGCACAAAGCTCATTGCGGCTTTCGCGGTTCGAGTTGTGCATCGCCGGAGCTCTGCGGGAAAGAGCGAGAGAAGAGCCGCGAAAGCTCCGAGTGCGGCCAGCTCGCGTGTAGCCGCGAATGTGCGCTGTTCGCCGGTTGCAGGGCGACTGCCTTCTGCGCGGCTGCTTCCAAGTTGACGGTAACTGCCAGCGTGCTAGCTGTGTAGGACAGTGAAGAGGCTGACGCGTGTGTGTCCGTAGAGCTGCTAGAAAGCGTACGTGACGAGCAGGAAGGGCTTTCAGAGCAGCCGGCTCTCGTCTTGCACAGTCGCCACACATCCGCACTTTTAGTGCCTCAGAACCCCGGACAGCTTGCAAAACACGGCTGTAACTGTCCCAGCGCAAGCTGTTCAGGAAAGCACAGAAACGCGATGTTCGCGTGCTTTTAGCGCTGCTCGCAAGAAGCCTCCGGAGCAGGCACTTCTCGTGCAGCAACAACCGTGCCTGCTACGATCTTTCCTAGCCTCTTTTCCTCCGGGCAGCCGGCTTGAGCTGATGTGAAGTGTTGGTGGGCAAATCATCCAGAGAAGCGTCGCAATGCTTCTGGGCTGTTAGCAAGAGCTTTCCTTGCTGAGCCTTTTCACGTTGGAGATTAGCTGGACATTTGCCGGTTTAGTGCCTTGTTTCTTCTGCGCAGCTTGCACAAAGCTCATTGCGGCTTTCGCGGTTCGAGTTGTGCATCGCCGGAGCTCTGCGGGAAAGAGCGAGAGAAGAGCCGCGAAAGCTCCGAGTGCGGCCAGCTCGCGTGTAGCCGCGAATGTGCGCTGTTCGCCGGTTGCAGGGCGACTGCCTTCTGCGCGGCTGCTTCCAAGTTGACGGTAACTGCCAGCGTGCTAGCTGTGTAGGACAGTGAAGAGGCTGACGCGTGTGTGTCCGTAGAGCTGCTAGAAAGCGTACGTGACGAGCAGGAAGGGCTTTCAGAGCAGCCGGTTCTCGTCTTGCACAGTCGCCACACATCCGCACTTTTAGTGCCTCAGAACCCCGGACAGCTTGCAAAACACGGCTGTAACTGTCCCAGCGCAAGCTGTTCAGGAAAGCACAGAAACGCGATGTTCGCGTGCTTTTAGCGCTGCTCGCAAGAAGCCTCCGGAGCAGGCACTTCTCGTGCAGCAACAACCGTGCCTGCTACGATCTTTCCTAGCCTCTTTTCCTCCGGGCAGCCGGCTTGAGCTGATGTGAAGTGTTGGTGGGCAAATCATCCAGAGAAGCGTCGCAATGCTTCTGGGCTGTTAGCAAGAGCTTTCCTTGCTGACCCTTTTCACGTTGGAGATTAGCTGGACATTTGCCGGTTTAGTGCCTTGTTTCTTCTGCGCAGCTTGCACAAAGCTCATTGCGGCTTTCGCGGTTCGAGTTGTGCATCGCCGGAGCTCTGCGGGAAAGAGCGAGAGAAGAGCCGCGAAAGCTCCGAGTGCGGCCAGCTCGCGTGTAGCCGCGAATGTGCGCTGTTCGCCGGTTGCAGGGCGAGTGCCTTCTGCGCGGCTGCTTCCAAGTTGACGGTAACTGCCAGCGTGCTAGCTGTGTAGGACAGTGAAGAGGCTGACGCGTGTGTGTCCGTAGAGCTGCTAGAAAGCGTACGTGACGAGCAGGAAGGGCTTTCAGAGCAGCCGGTTCTCGTCTTGGACAGTCGCCACACATCCGCACTTTTAGTGCCTCAGAACCCCGGACAGCTTGCAAAACACGGCTGTAACTGTCCCAGCGCAAGCTGTTCAGGAAAGCACAGAAACGCGATGTTCGCGTGCTTTTAGCGCTGCTCGCAAGAAGCCTCCGGAGCAGGCACTTCTCGTGCAGCAACAACCGTGCCTGCTACGATCTTTCCTAGCCTCTTTTCCTCCGGGCAGCCGGCTTGAGCTGATGTGAAGTGTTGGTGGGCAAATCATCCAGAGAAGCGTCGCAATGCTTCTGGGCTGTTAGCAAGAGCTTTCCTTGCTGACCCTTTTCACGTTGGAGATTAGCTGGACATTTGCCGGTTTAGTGCCTTGTTTCTTCTGCGCAGCTTGCACAAAGCTCATTGCGGCTTTCGCGGTTCGAGTTGTGCATCGCCGGAGCTCTGCGGGAAAGAGCGAGAGAAGAGCCGCGAAAGCTCCGAGTGCGGCCAGCTCGCGTGTAGCCGCGAATGTGCGCTGTTCGCCGGTTGCAGGGCGACTGCCTTCTGCGCGGCTGCTTCCAAGTTGACGGTAACTGCCAGCGTGCTAGCTGTGTAGGACAGTGAAGAGGCTGACGCGTGTGTGTCCGTAGAGCTGCTAGAAAGCGTACGTGACGAGCAGGAAGGGCTTTCAGAGCAGCCGGTTCTCGTCTTGGACAGTCGCCACACATCCGCACTTTTAGTGCCTCAGAACCCCGGACAGCTTGCAAAACACGGCTGTAACTGTCCCAGCGCAAGCTGTTCAGGAAAGCACAGAAACGCGATGTTCGCGTGCTTTTAGCGCTGCTCGCAAGAAGCCTCCGGAGCAGGCACTTCTCGTGCAGCAACAACCGTGCCTGCTACGATCTTTCCTAGCCTCTTTTCCTCCGGGCAGCCGGCTTGAGCTGATGTGAAGTGTTGGTGGGCAAATCATCCAGAGAAGCGTCGCAATGCTTCTGGGCTGTTAGCAAGAGCTTTCCTTGCTGACCCTTTTCACGTTGGAGATTAGCTGGACATTTGCCGGTTTAGTGCCTTGTTTCTTCTGCGCAGCTTGCACAAAGCTCATTGCGGCTTTCGCGGTTCGAGTTGTGCATCGCCGGAGCTCTGCGGGAAAGAGCGAGAGAAGAGCCGCGAAAGCTCCGAGTGCGGCCAGCTCGCGTGTAGCCGCGAATGTGCGCTGTTCGCCGGTTGCAGGGCGACTGCCTTCTGCGCGGCTGCTTCCAAGTTGACGGTAACTGCCAGCGTGCTAGCTGTGTAGGACAGTGAAGAGGCTGACGCGTGTGTGTCCGTAGAGCTGCTAGAAAGCGTACGTGACGAGCAGGAAGGGCTTTCAGAGCAGCCGGTTCTCGTCTTGGACAGTCGCCACACATCCGCACTTTTAGTGCCTCAGAACCCCGGACAGCTTGCAAAACACGGCTGTAACTGTCCCAGCGCAAGCTGTTCAGGAAAGCACAGAAACGCGATGTTCGCGTGCTTTTAGCGCTGCTCGCAAGAAGCCTCCGGAGCAGGCACTTCTCGTGCAGCAACAACCGTGCCTGCTACGATCTTTCCTAGCCTCTTTTCCTCCGGGCAGCCGGCTTGAGCTGATGTGAAGTGTTGGTGGGCAAATCATCCAGAGAAGCGTCGCAATGCTTCTGGGCTGTTAGCAAGAGCTTTCCTTGCTGAGCCTTTTCACGTTGGAGATTAGCTGGACATTTGCCGGTTTAGTGCCTTGTTTCTTCTGCGCAGCTTGCACAAAGCTCATTGCGGCTTTCGCGGTTCGAGTTGTGCATCGCCGGAGCTCTGCGGGAAAGAGCGAGAGAAGAGCCGCGAAAGCTCCGAGTGCGGCCAGCTCGCGTGTAGCCGCGAATGTGCGCTGTTCGCCGGTTGCAGGGCGACTGCCTTCTGCGCGGCTGCTTCCAAGTTGACGGTAACTGCCAGCGTGCTAGCTGTGTAGGACAGTGAAGAGGCTGACGCGTGTGTGTCCGTAGAGCTGCTAGAAAGCGTACGTGACGAGCAGGAAGGGCTTTCAGAGCAGCCGGTTCTCGTCTTGCACAGTCGCCACACATCCGCACTTTTAGTGCCTCAGAACCCCGGACAGCTTGCAAAACACGGCTGTAACTGTCCCAGCGCAAGCTGTTCAGGAAAGCACAGAAACGCGATGTTCGCGTGCTTTTAGCGCTGCTCGCAAGAAGCCTCCGGAGCAGGCACTTCTCGTGCAGCAACAACCGTGCCTGCTACGATCTTTCCTAGCCTCTTTTCCTCCGGGCAGCCGGCTTGAGCTGATGTGAAGTGTTGGTGGGCAAATCATCCAGAGAAGCGTCGCAATGCTTCTGGGCTGTTAGCAAGAGCTTTCCTTGCTGAGCCTTTTCACGTTGGAGATTAGCTGGACATTTGCCGGTTTAGTGCCTTGTTTCTTCTGCGCAGCTTGCACAAAGCTCATTGCGGCTTTCGCGGTTCGAGTTGTGCATCGCCGGAGCTCTGCGGGAAAGAGCGAGAGAAGAGCCGCGAAAGCTCCGAGTGCGGCCAGCTCGCGTGTAGCCGCGAATGTGCGCTGTTCGCCGGTTGCAGGGCGACTGCCTTCTGCGCGGCTGCTTCCAAGTTGACGGTAACTGCCAGCGTGCTAGCTGTGTAGGACAGTGAAGAGGCTGACGCGTGTGTGTCCGTAGAGCTGCTAGAAAGCGTACGTGACGAGCAGGAAGGGCTTTCAGAGCAGCCGGCTCTCGTCTTGCACAGTCGCCACACATCCGCACTTTTAGTGCCTCAGAACCCCGGACAGCTTGCAAAACACGGCTGTAACTGTCCCAGCGCAAGCTGTTCAGGAAAGCACAGAAACGCGATGTTCGCGTGCTTTTAGCGCTGCTCGCAAGAAGCCTCCGGAGCAGGCACTTCTCGTGCAGCAACAACCGTGCCTGCTACGATCTTTCCTAGCCTCTTTTCCTCCGGGCAGCCGGCTTGAGCTGATGTGAAGTGTTGGTGGGCAAATCATCCAGAGAAGCGTCGCAATGCTTCTGGGCTGTTAGCAAGAGCTTTCCTTGCTGAGCCTTTTCACGTTGGAGATTAGCTGGACATTTGCCGGTTTAGTGCCTTGTTTCTTCTGCGCAGCTTGCACAAAGCTCATTGCGGCTTTCGCGGTTCGAGTTGTGCATCGCCGGAGCTCTGCGGGAAAGAGCGAGAGAAGAGCCGCGAAAGCTCCGAGTGCGGCCAGCTCGCGTGTAGCCGCGAATGTGCGCTGTTCGCCGGTTGCAGGGCGACTGCCTTCTGCGCGGCTGCTTCCAAGTTGACGGTAACTGCCAGCGTGCTAGCTGTGTAGGACAGTGAAGAGGCTGACGCGTGTGTGTCCGTAGAGCTGCTAGAAAGCGTACGTGACGAGCAGGAAGGGCTTTCAGAGCAGCCGGTTCTCGTCTTGCACAGTCGCCACACATCCGCACTTTTAGTGCCTCAGAACCCCGGACAGCTTGCAAAACACGGCTGTAACTGTCCCAGCGCAAGCTGTTCAGGAAAGCACAGAAACGCGATGTTCGCGTGCTTTTAGCGCTGCTCGCAAGAAGCCTCCGGAGCAGGCACTTCTCGTGCAGCAACAACCGTGCCTGCTACGATCTTTCCTAGCCTCTTTTCCTCCGGGCAGCCGGCTTGAGCTGATGTGAAGTGTTGGTGGGCAAATCATCCAGAGAAGCGTCGCAATGCTTCTGGGCTGTTAGCAAGAGCTTTCCTTGCTGACCCTTTTCACGTTGGAGATTAGCTGGACATTTGCCGGTTTAGTGCCTTGTTTCTTCTGCGCAGCTTGCACAAAGCTCATTGCGGCTTTCGCGGTTCGAGTTGTGCATCGCCGGAGCTCTGCGGGAAAGAGCGAGAGAAGAGCCGCGAAAGCTCCGAGTGCGGCCAGCTCGCGTGTAGCCGCGAATGTGCGCTGTTCGCCGGTTGCAGGGCGAGTGCCTTCTGCGCGGCTGCTTCCAAGTTGACGGTAACTGCCAGCGTGCTAGCTGTGTAGGACAGTGAAGAGGCTGACGCGTGTGTGTCCGTAGAGCTGCTAGAAAGCGTACGTGACGAGCAGGAAGGGCTTTCAGAGCAGCCGGTTCTCGTCTTGGACAGTCGCCACACATCCGCACTTTTAGTGCCTCAGAACCCCGGACAGCTTGCAAAACACGGCTGTAACTGTCCCAGCGCAAGCTGTTCAGGAAAGCACAGAAACGCGATGTTCGCGTGCTTTTAGCGCTGCTCGCAAGAAGCCTCCGGAGCAGGCACTTCTCGTGCAGCAACAACCGTGCCTGCTACGATCTTTCCTAGCCTCTTTTCCTCCGGGCAGCCGGCTTGAGCTGATGTGAAGTGTTGGTGGGCAAATCATCCAGAGAAGCGTCGCAATGCTTCTGGGCTGTTAGCAAGAGCTTTCCTTGCTGACCCTTTTCACGTTGGAGATTAGCTGGACATTTGCCGGTTTAGTGCCTTGTTTCTTCTGCGCAGCTTGCACAAAGCTCATTGCGGCTTTCGCGGTTCGAGTTGTGCATCGCCGGAGCTCTGCGGGAAAGAGCGAGAGAAGAGCCGCGAAAGCTCCGAGTGCGGCCAGCTCGCGTGTAGCCGCGAATGTGCGCTGTTCGCCGGTTGCAGGGCGACTGCCTTCTGCGCGGCTGCTTCCAAGTTGACGGTAACTGCCAGCGTGCTAGCTGTGTAGGACAGTGAAGAGGCTGACGCGTGTGTGTCCGTAGAGCTGCTAGAAAGCGTACGTGACGAGCAGGAAGGGCTTTCAGAGCAGCCGGTTCTCGTCTTGCACAGTCGCCACACATCCGCACTTTTAGTGCCTCAGAACCCCGGACAGCTTGCAAAACACGGCTGTAACTGTCCCAGCGCAAGCTGTTCAGGAAAGCACAGAAACGCGATGTTCGCGTGCTTTTAGCGCTGCTCGCAAGAAGCCTCCGGAGCAGGCACTTCTCGTGCAGCAACAACCGTGCCTGCTACGATCTTTCCTAGCCTCTTTTCCTCCGGGCAGCCGGCTTGAGCTGATGTGAAGTGTTGGTGGGCAAATCATCCAGAGAAGCGTCGCAATGCTTCTGGGCTGTTAGCAAGAGCTTTCCTTGCTGAGCCTTTTCACGTTGGAGATTAGCTGGACATTTGCCGGTTTAGTGCCTTGTTTCTTCTGCGCAGCTTGCACAAAGCTCATTGCGGCTTTCGCGGTTCGAGTTGTGCATCGCCGGAGCTCTGCGGGAAAGAGCGAGAGAAGAGCCGCGAAAGCTCCGAGTGCGGCCAGCTCGCGTGTAGCCGCGAATGTGCGCTGTTCGCCGGTTGCAGGGCGACTGCCTTCTGCGCGGCTGCTTCCAAGTTGACGGTAACTGCCAGCGTGCTAGCTGTGTAAGACAGTGAAGAGGCTGACGCGTGTGTGTCCGTAGAGCTGCTAGAAAGCGTACGTGACGAGCAGGAAGGGCTTTCAGAGCAGCCGGTTCTCGTCTTGGACAGTCGCCACACATCCGCACTTTTAGTGCCTCAGAACCCCGGACAGCTTGCAAAACACGGCTGTAACTGTCCCAGCGCAAGCTGTTCAGGAAAGCACAGAAACGCGATGTTCGCGTGCTTTTAGCGCTGCTCGCAAGAAGCCTCCGGAGCAGGCACTTCTCGTGCAGCAACAACCGTGCCTGCTACGATCTTTCCTAGCCTCTTTTCCTCCGGGCAGCCGGCTTGAGCTGATGTGAAGTGTTGGTGGGCAAATCATCCAGAGAAGCATCGCAATCCTTCTGGGCTGTTAGCAAGAGCTTTCCTTGCTGAGCCTTTTCACGTTGGAGATTAGCTGGACATTTGCCGGTTTAGTGCCTTGTTTCTTCTGCGCAGCTTGCACAAAGCTCATTGCGGCTTTCGCGGTTCGAGTTGTGCATCGCCGGAGCTCTGCGGGAAAGAGCGAGAGAAGAGCCGCGAAAGCTCCGAGTGCGGCCAGCTCGCGTGTAGCCGCGAATGTGCGCTGTTCGCCGGTTGCAGGGCGACTGCCTTCTGCGCGGCTGCTTCCAAGTTGACGGTAACTGCCAGCGTGCTAGCTGTGTAGGACAGTGAAGAGGCTGACGCGTGTGTGTCCGTAGAGCTGCTAGAAAGCGTACGTGACGAGCAGGAAGGGCTTTCAGAGCAGCCGGTTCTCGTCTTGGACAGTCGCCACACATCCGCACTTTTAGTGCCTCAGAACCCCGGACAGCTTGCAAAACACGGCTGTAACTGTCCCAGCGCAAGCTGTTCAGGAAAGCACAGAAACGCGATGTTCGCGTGCTTTTAGCGCTGCTCGCAAGAAGCCTCCGGAGCAGGCACTTCTCGTGCAGCAACAACCGTGCCTGCTACGATCTTTCCTAGCCTCTTTTCCTCCGGGCAGCCGGCTTGAGCTGATGTGAAGTGTTGGTGGGCAAATCATCCAGAGAAGCGTCGCAATGCTTCTGGGCTGTTAGCAAGAGCTTTCCTTGCTGACCCTTTTCACGTTGGAGATTAGCTGGACATTTGCCGGTTTAGTGCCTTGTTTCTTCTGCGCAGCTTGCACAAAGCTCATTGCGGCTTTCGCGGTTCGAGTTGTGCATCGCCGGAGCTCTGCGGGAAAGAGCGAGAGAAGAGCCGCGAAAGCTCCGAGTGCGGCCAGCTCGCGTGTAGCCGCGAATGTGCGCTGTTCGCCGGTTGCAGGGCGACTGCCTTCTGCGCGGCTGCTTCCAAGTTGACGGTAACTGCCAGCGTGCTAGCTGTGTAGGACAGTGAAGAGGCTGACGCGTGTGTGTCCGTAGAGCTGCTAGAAAGCGTACGTGACGAGCAGGAAGGGCTTTCAGAGCAGCCGGTTCTCGTCTTGGACAGTCGCCACACATCCGCACTTTTAGTGCCTCAGAACCCCGGACAGCTTGCAAAACACGGCTGTAACTGTCCCAGCGCAAGCTGTTCAGGAAAGCACAGAAACGCGATGTTCGCGTGCTTTTAGCGCTGCTCGCAAGAAGCCTCCGGAGCAGGCACTTCTCGTGCAGCAACAACCGTGCCTGCTACGATCTTTCCTAGCCTCTTTTCCTCCGGGCAGCCGGCTTGAGCTGATGTGAAGTGTTGGTGGGCAAATCATCCAGAGAAGCGTCGCAATGCTTCTGGGCTGTTAGCAAGAGCTTTCCTTGCTGAGCCTTTTCACGTTGGAGATTAGCTGGACATTTGCCGGTTTAGTGCCTTGTTTCTTCTGCGCAGCTTGCACAAAGCTCATTGCGGCTTTCGCGGTTCGAGTTGTGCATCGCCGGAGCTCTGCGGGAAAGAGCGAGAGAAGAGCCGCGAAAGCTCCGAGTGCGGCCAGCTCGCGTGTAGCCGCGAATGTGCGCTGTTCGCCGGTTGCAGGGCGACTGCCTTCTGCGCGGCTGCTTCCAAGTTGACGGTAACTGCCAGCGTGCTAGCTGTGTAGGACAGTGAAGAGGCTGACGCGTGTGTGTCCGTAGAGCTGCTAGAAAGCGTACGTGACGAGCAGGAAGGGCTTTCAGAGCAGCCGGCTCTCGTCTTGCACAGTCGCCACACATCCGCACTTTTAGTGCCTCAGAACCCCGGACAGCTTGCAAAACACGGCTGTAACTGTCCCAGCGCAAGCTGTTCAGGAAAGCACAGAAACGCGATGTTCGCGTGCTTTTAGCGCTGCTCGCAAGAAGCCTCCGGAGCAGGCACTTCTCGTGCAGCAACAACCGTGCCTGCTACGATCTTTCCTAGCCTCTTTTCCTCCGGGCAGCCGGCTTGAGCTGATGTGAAGTGTTGGTGGGCAAATCATCCAGAGAAGCGTCGCAATGCTTCTGGGCTGTTAGCAAGAGCTTTCCTTGCTGACCCTTTTCACGTTGGAGATTAGCTGGACATTTGCCGGTTTAGTGCCTTGTTTCTTCTGCGCAGCTTGCACAAAGCTCATTGCGGCTTTCGCGGTTCGAGTTGTGCATCGCCGGAGCTCTGCGGGAAAGAGCGAGAGAAGAGCCGCGAAAGCTCCGAGTGCGGCCAGCTCGCGTGTAGCCGCGAATGTGCGCTGTTCGCCGGTTGCAGGGCGACTGCCTTCTGCGCGGCTGCTTCCAAGTTGACGGTAACTGCCAGCGTGCTAGCTGTGTAGGACAGTGAAGAGGCTGACGCGTGTGTGTCCGTAGAGCTGCTAGAAAGCGTACGTGACGAGCAGGAAGGGCTTTCAGAGCAGCCGGTTCTCGTCTTGCACAGTCGCCACACATCCGCACTTTTAGTGCCTCAGAACCCCGGACAGCTTGCAAAACACGGCTGTAACTGTCCCAGCGCAAGCTGTTCAGGAAAGCACAGAAACGCGATGTTCGCGTGCTTTTAGCGCTGCTCGCAAGAAGCCTCCGGAGCAGGCACTTCTCGTGCAGCAACAACCGTGCCTGCTACGATCTTTCCTAGCCTCTTTTCCTCCGGGCAGCCGGCTTGAGCTGATGTGAAGTGTTGGTGGGCAAATCATCCAGAGAAGCGTCGCAATGCTTCTGGGCTGTTAGCAAGAGCTTTCCTTGCTGAGCCTTTTCACGTTGGAGATTAGCTGGACATTTGCCGGTTTAGTGCCTTGTTTCTTCTGCGCAGCTTGCACAAAGCTCATTGCGGCTTTCGCGGTTCGAGTTGTGCATCGCCGGAGCTCTGCGGGAAAGAGCGAGAGAAGAGCCGCGAAAGCTCCGAGTGCGGCCAGCTCGCGTGTAGCCGCGAATGTGCGCTGTTCGCCGGTTGCAGGGCGACTGCCTTCTGCGCGGCTGCTTCCAAGTTGACGGTAACTGCCAGCGTGCTAGCTGTGTAGGACAGTGAAGAGGCTGACGCGTGTGTGTCCGTAGAGCTGCTAGAAAGCGTACGTGACGAGCAGGAAGGGCTTTCAGAGCAGCCGGTTCTCGTCTTGCACAGTCGCCACACATCCGCACTTTTAGTGCCTCAGAACCCCGGACAGCTTGCAAAACACGGCTGTAACTGTCCCAGCGCAAGCTGTTCAGGAAAGCACAGAAACGCGATGTTCGCGTGCTTTTAGCGCTGCTCGCAAGAAGCCTCCGGAGCAGGCACTTCTCGTGCAGCAACAACCGTGCCTGCTACGATCTTTCCTAGCCTCTTTTCCTCCGGGCAGCCGGCTTGAGCTGATGTGAAGTGTTGGTGGGCAAATCATCCAGAGAAGCGTCGCAATGCTTCTGGGCTGTTAGCAAGAGCTTTCCTTGCTGAGCCTTTTCACGTTGGAGATTAGCTGGACATTTGCCGGTTTAGTGCCTTGTTTCTTCTGCGCAGCTTGCACAAAGCTCATTGCGGCTTTCGCGGTTCGAGTTGTGCATCGCCGGAGCTCTGCGGGAAAGAGCGAGAGAAGAGCCGCGAAAGCTCCGAGTGCGGCCAGCTCGCGTGTAGCCGCGAATGTGCGCTGTTCGCCGGTTGCAGGGCGACTGCCTTCTGCGCGGCTGCTTCCAAGTTGACGGTAACTGCCAGCGTGCTAGCTGTGTAGGACAGTGAAGAGGCTGACGCGTGTGTGTCCGTAGAGCTGCTAGAAAGCGTACGTGACGAGCAGGAAGGGCTTTCAGAGCAGCCGGTTCTCGTCTTGCACAGTCGCCACACATCCGCACTTTTAGTGCCTCAGAACCCCGGACAGCTTGCAAAACACGGCTGTAACTGTCCCAGCGCAAGCTGTTCAGGAAAGCACAGAAACGCGATGTTCGCGTGCTTTTAGCGCTGCTCGCAAGAAGCCTCCGGAGCAGGCACTTCTCGTGCAGCAACAACCGTGCCTGCTACGATCTTTCCTAGCCTCTTTTCCTCCGGGCAGCCGGCTTGAGCTGATGTGAAGTGTTGGTGGGCAAATCATCCAGAGAAGCGTCGCAATGCTTCTGGGCTGTTAGCAAGAGCTTTCCTTGCTGACCCTTTTCACGTTGGAGATTAGCTGGACATTTGCCGGTTTAGTGCCTTGTTTCTTCTGCGCAGCTTGCACAAAGCTCATTGCGGCTTTCGCGGTTCGAGTTGTGCATCGCCGGAGCTCTGCGGGAAAGAGCGAGAGAAGAGCCGCGAAAGCTCCGAGTGCGGCCAGCTCGCGTGTAGCCGCGAATGTGCGCTGTTCGCCGGTTGCAGGGCGAGTGCCTTCTGCGCGGCTGCTTCCAAGTTGACGGTAACTGCCAGCGTGCTAGCTGTGTAGGACAGTGAAGAGGCTGACGCGTGTGTGTCCGTAGAGCTGCTAGAAAGCGTACGTGACGAGCAGGAAGGGCTTTCAGAGCAGCCGGTTCTCGTCTTGCACAGTCGCCACACATCCGCACTTTTAGTGCCTCAGAACCCCGGACAGCTTGCAAAACACGGCTGTAACTGTCCCAGCGCAAGCTGTTCAGGAAAGCACAGAAACGCGATGTTCGCGTGCTTTTAGCGCTGCTCGCAAGAAGCCTCCGGAGCAGGCACTTCTCGTGCAGCAACAACCGTGCCTGCTACGATCTTTCCTAGCCTCTTTTCCTCCGGGCAGCCGGCTTGAGCTGATGTGAAGTGTTGGTGGGCAAATCATCCAGAGAAGCGTCGCAATGCTTCTGGGCTGTTAGCAAGAGCTTTCCTTGCTGAGCCTTTTCACGTTGGAGATTAGCTGGACATTTGCCGGTTTAGTGCCTTGTTTCTTCTGCGCAGCTTGCACAAAGCTCATTGCGGCTTTCGCGGTTCGAGTTGTGCATCGCCGGAGCTCTGCGGGAAAGAGCGAGAGAAGAGCCGCGAAAGCTCCGAGTGCGGCCAGCTCGCGTGTAGCCGCGAATGTGCGCTGTTCGCCGGTTGCAGGGCGACTGCCTTCTGCGCGGCTGCTTCCAAGTTGACGGTAACTGCCAGCGTGCTAGCTGTGTAGGACAGTGAAGAGGCTGACGCGTGTGTGTCCGTAGAGCTGCTAGAAAGCGTACGTGACGAGCAGGAAGGGCTTTCAGAGCAGCCGGCTCTCGTCTTGCACAGTCGCCACACATCCGCACTTTTAGTGCCTCAGAACCCCGGACAGCTTGCAAAACACGGCTGTAACTGTCCCAGCGCAAGCTGTTCAGGAAAGCACAGAAACGCGATGTTCGCGTGCTTTTAGCGCTGCTCGCAAGAAGCCTCCGGAGCAGGCACTTCTCGTGCAGCAACAACCGTGCCTGCTACGATCTTTCCTAGCCTCTTTTCCTCCGGGCAGCCGGCTTGAGCTGATGTGAAGTGTTGGTGGGCAAATCATCCAGAGAAGCGTCGCAATGCTTCTGGGCTGTTAGCAAGAGCTTTCCTTGCTGAGCCTTTTCACGTTGGAGATTAGCTGGACATTTGCCGGTTTAGTGCCTTGTTTCTTCTGCGCAGCTTGCACAAAGCTCATTGCGGCTTTCGCGGTTCGAGTTGTGCATCGCCGGAGCTCTGCGGGAAAGAGCGAGAGAAGAGCCGCGAAAGCTCCGAGTGCGGCCAGCTCGCGTGTAGCCGCGAATGTGCGCTGTTCGCCGGTTGCAGGGCGACTGCCTTCTGCGCGGCTGCTTCCAAGTTGACGGTAACTGCCAGCGTGCTAGCTGTGTAGGACAGTGAAGAGGCTGACGCGTGTGTGTCCGTAGAGCTGCTAGAAAGCGTACGTGACGAGCAGGAAGGGCTTTCAGAGCAGCCGGTTCTCGTCTTGCACAGTCGCCACACATCCGCACTTTTAGTGCCTCAGAACCCCGGACAGCTTGCAAAACACGGCTGTAACTGTCCCAGCGCAAGCTGTTCAGGAAAGCACAGAAACGCGATGTTCGCGTGCTTTTAGCGCTGCTCGCAAGAAGCCTCCGGAGCAGGCACTTCTCGTGCAGCAACAACCGTGCCTGCTACGATCTTTCCTAGCCTCTTTTCCTCCGGGCAGCCGGCTTGAGCTGATGTGAAGTGTTGGTGGGCAAATCATCCAGAGAAGCGTCGCAATGCTTCTGGGCTGTTAGCAAGAGCTTTCCTTGCTGACCCTTTTCACGTTGGAGATTAGCTGGACATTTGCCGGTTTAGTGCCTTGTTTCTTCTGCGCAGCTTGCACAAAGCTCATTGCGGCTTTCGCGGTTCGAGTTGTGCATCGCCGGAGCTCTGCGGGAAAGAGCGAGAGAAGAGCCGCGAAAGCTCCGAGTGCGGCCAGCTCGCGTGTAGCCGCGAATGTGCGCTGTTCGCCGGTTGCAGGGCGACTGCCTTCTGCGCGGCTGCTTCCAAGTTGACGGTAACTGCCAGCGTGCTAGCTGTGTAGGACAGTGAAGAGGCTGACGCGTGTGTGTCCGTAGAGCTGCTAGAAAGCGTACGTGACGAGCAGGAAGGGCTTTCAGAGCAGCCGGTTCTCGTCTTGCACAGTCGCCACACATCCGCACTTTTAGTGCCTCAGAACCCCGGACAGCTTGCAAAACACGGCTGTAACTGTCCCAGCGCAAGCTGTTCAGGAAAGCACAGAAACGCGATGTTCGCGTGCTTTTAGCGCTGCTCGCAAGAAGCCTCCGGAGCAGGCACTTCTCGTGCAGCAACAACCGTGCCTGCTACGATCTTTCCTAGCCTCTTTTCCTCCGGGCAGCCGGCTTGAGCTGATGTGAAGTGTTGGTGGGCAAATCATCCAGAGAAGCGTCGCAATGCTTCTGGGCTGTTAGCAAGAGCTTTCCTTGCTGAGCCTTTTCACGTTGGAGATTAGCTGGACATTTGCCGGTTTAGTGCCTTGTTTCTTCTGCGCAGCTTGCACAAAGCTCATTGCGGCTTTCGCGGTTCGAGTTGTGCATCGCCGGAGCTCTGCGGGAAAGAGCGAGAGAAGAGCCGCGAAAGCTCCGAGTGCGGCCAGCTCGCGTGTAGCCGCGAATGTGCGCTGTTCGCCGGTTGCAGGGCGACTGCCTTCTGCGCGGCTGCTTCCAAGTTGACGGTAACTGCCAGCGTGCTAGCTGTGTAGGACAGTGAAGAGGCTGACGCGTGTGTGTCCGTAGAGCTGCTAGAAAGCGTACGTGACGAGCAGGAAGGGCTTTCAGAGCAGCCGGCTCTCGTCTTGCACAGTCGCCACACATCCGCACTTTTAGTGCCTCAGAACCCCGGACAGCTTGCAAAACACGGCTGTAACTGTCCCAGCGCAAGCTGTTCAGGAAAGCACAGAAACGCGATGTTCGCGTGCTTTTAGCGCTGCTCGCAAGAAGCCTCCGGAGCAGGCACTTCTCGTGCAGCAACAACCGTGCCTGCTACGATCTTTCCTAGCCTCTTTTCCTCCGGGCAGCCGGCTTGAGCTGATGTGAAGTGTTGGTGGGCAAATCATCCAGAGAAGCGTCGCAATGCTTCTGGGCTGTTAGCAAGAGCTTTCCTTGCTGAGCCTTTTCACGTTGGAGATTAGCTGGACATTTGCCGGTTTAGTGCCTTGTTTCTTCTGCGCAGCTTGCACAAAGCTCATTGCGGCTTTCGCGGTTCGAGTTGTGCATCGCCGGAGCTCTGCGGGAAAGAGCGAGAGAAGAGCCGCGAAAGCTCCGAGTGCGGCCAGCTCGCGTGTAGCCGCGAATGTGCGCTGTTCGCCGGTTGCAGGGCGACTGCCTTCTGCGCGGCTGCTTCCAAGTTGACGGTAACTGCCAGCGTGCTAGCTGTGTAGGACAGTGAAGAGGCTGACGCGTGTGTGTCCGTAGAGCTGCTAGAAAGCGTACGTGACGAGCAGGAAGGGCTTTCAGAGCAGCCGGTTCTCGTCTTGCACAGTCGCCACACATCCGCACTTTTAGTGCCTCAGAACCCCGGACAGCTTGCAAAACACGGCTGTAACTGTCCCAGCGCAAGCTGTTCAGGAAAGCACAGAAACGCGATGTTCGCGTGCTTTTAGCGCTGCTCGCAAGAAGCCTCCGGAGCAGGCACTTCTCGTGCAGCAACAACCGTGCCTGCTACGATCTTTCCTAGCCTCTTTTCCTCCGGGCAGCCGGCTTGAGCTGATGTGAAGTGTTGGTGGGCAAATCATCCAGAGAAGCGTCGCAATGCTTCTGGGCTGTTAGCAAGAGCTTTCCTTGCTGAGCCTTTTCACGTTGGAGATTAGCTGGACATTTGCCGGTTTAGTGCCTTGTTTCTTCTGCGCAGCTTGCACAAAGCTCATTGCGGCTTTCGCGGTTCGAGTTGTGCATCGCCGGAGCTCTGCGGGAAAGAGCGAGAGAAGAGCCGCGAAAGCTCCGAGTGCGGCCAGCTCGCGTGTAGCCGCGAATGTGCGCTGTTCGCCGGTTGCAGGGCGACTGCCTTCTGCGCGGCTGCTTCCAAGTTGACGGTAACTGCCAGCGTGCTAGCTGTGTAGGACAGTGAAGAGGCTGACGCGTGTGTGTCCGTAGAGCTGCTAGAAAGCGTACGTGACGAGCAGGAAGGGCTTTCAGAGCAGCCGGTTCTCGTCTTGCACAGTCGCCACACATCCGCACTTTTAGTGCCTCAGAACCCCGGACAGCTTGCAAAACACGGCTGTAACTGTCCCAGCGCAAGCTGTTCAGGAAAGCACAGAAACGCGATGTTCGCGTGCTTTTAGCGCTGCTCGCAAGAAGCCTCCGGAGCAGGCACTTCTCGTGCAGCAACAACCGTGCCTGCTACGATCTTTCCTAGCCTCTTTTCCTCCGGGCAGCCGGCTTGAGCTGATGTGAAGTGTTGGTGGGCAAATCATCCAGAGAAGCGTCGCAATGCTTCTGGGCTGTTAGCAAGAGCTTTCCTTGCTGAGCCTTTTCACGTTGGAGATTAGCTGGACATTTGCCGGTTTAGTGCCTTGTTTCTTCTGCGCAGCTTGCACAAAGCTCATTGCGGCTTTCGCGGTTCGAGTTGTGCATCGCCGGAGCTCTGCGGGAAAGAGCGAGAGAAGAGCCGCGAAAGCTCCGAGTGCGGCCAGCTCGCGTGTAGCCGCGAATGTGCGCTGTTCGCCGGTTGCAGGGCGACTGCCTTCTGCGCGGCTGCTTCCAAGTTGACGGTAACTGCCAGCGTGCTAGCTGTGTAGGACAGTGAAGAGGCTGACGCGTGTGTGTCCGTAGAGCTGCTAGAAAGCGTACGTGACGAGCAGGAAGGGCTTTCAGAGCAGCCGGCTCTCGTCTTGGACAGTCGCCACACATCCGCACTTTTAGTGCCTCAGAACCCCGGACAGCTTGCAAAACACGGCTGTAACTGTCCCAGCGCAAGCTGTTCAGGAAAGCACAGAAACGCGATGTTCGCGTGCTTTTAGCGCTGCTCGCAAGAAGCCTCCGGAGCAGGCACTTCTCGTGCAGCAACAACCGTGCCTGCTACGATCTTTCCTAGCCTCTTTTCCTCCGGGCAGCCGGCTTGAGCTGATGTGAAGTGTTGGTGGGCAAATCATCCAGAGAAGCGTCGCAATGCTTCTGGGCTGTTAGCAAGAGCTTTCCTTGCTGAGCCTTTTCACGTTGGAGATTAGCTGGACATTTGCCGGTTTAGTGCCTTGTTTCTTCTGCGCAGCTTGCACAAAGCTCATTGCGGCTTTCGCGGTTCGAGTTGTGCATCGCCGGAGCTCTGCGGGAAAGAGCGAGAGAAGAGCCGCGAAAGCTCCGAGTGCGGCCAGCTCGCGTGTAGCCGCGAATGTGCGCTGTTCGCCGGTTGCAGGGCGACTGCCTTCTGCGCGGCTGCTTCCAAGTTGACGGTAACTGCCAGCGTGCTAGCTGTGTAGGACAGTGAAGAGGCTGACGCGTGTGTGTCCGTAGAGCTGCTAGAAAGCGTACGTGACGAGCAGGAAGGGCTTTCAGAGCAGCCGGTTCTCGTCTTGCACAGTCGCCACACATCCGCACTTTTAGTGCCTCAGAACCCCGGACAGCTTGCAAAACACGGCTGTAACTGTCCCAGCGCAAGCTGTTCAGGAAAGCACAGAAACGCGATGTTCGCGTGCTTTTAGCGCTGCTCGCAAGAAGCCTCCGGAGCAGGCACTTCTCGTGCAGCAACAACCGTGCCTGCTACGATCTTTCCTAGCCTCTTTTCCTCCGGGCAGCCGGCTTGAGCTGATGTGAAGTGTTGGTGGGCAAATCATCCAGAGAAGCGTCGCAATGCTTCTGGGCTGTTAGCAAGAGCTTTCCTTGCTGAGCCTTTTCACGTTGGAGATTAGCTGGACATTTGCCGGTTTAGTGCCTTGTTTCTTCTGCGCAGCTTGCACAAAGCTCATTGCGGCTTTCGCGGTTCGAGTTGTGCATCGCCGGAGCTCTGTGGGAAAGAGCGAGAGAAGAGCCGCGAAAGCTCCGAGTGCGGCCAGCTCGCGTGTAGCCGCGAATGTGCGCTGTTCGCCGGTTGCAGGGCGACTGCCTTCTGCGCGGCTGCTTCCAAGTTGACGGTAACTGCCAGCGTGCTAGCTGTGTAGGACAGTGAAGAGGCTGACGCGTGTGTGTCCGTAGAGCTGCTAGAAAGCGTACGTGACGAGCAGGAAGGGCTTTCAGAGCAGCCGGTTCTCGTCTTGCACAGTCGCCACACATCCGCACTTTTAGTGCCTCAGAACCCCGGACAGCTTGCAAAACACGGCTGTAACTGTCCCAGCGCAAGCTGTTCAGGAAAGCACAGAAACGCGATGTTCGCGTGCTTTTAGCGCTGCTCGCAAGAAGCCTCCGGAGCAGGCACTTCTCGTGCAGCAACAACCGTGCCTGCTACGATCTTTCCTAGCCTCTTTTCCTCCGGGCAGCCGGCTTGAGCTGATGTGAAGTGTTGGTGGGCAAATCATCCAGAGAAGCGTCGCAATGCTTCTGGGCTGTTAGCAAGAGCTTTCCTTGCTGAGCCTTTTCACGTTGGAGATTAGCTGGACATTTGCCGGTTTAGTGCCTTGTTTCTTCTGCGCAGCTTGCACAAAGCTCATTGCGGCTTTCGCGGTTCGAGTTGTGCATCGCCGGAGCTCTGCGGGAAAGAGCGAGAGAAGAGCCGCGAAAGCTCCGAGTGCGGCCAGCTCGCGTGTAGCCGCGAATGTGCGCTGTTCGCCGGTTGCAGGGCGACTGCCTTCTGCGCGGCTGCTTCCAAGTTGACGGTAACTGCCAGCGTGCTAGCTGTGTAGGACAGTGAAGAGGCTGACGCGTGTGTGTCCGTAGAGCTGCTAGAAAGCGTACGTGACGAGCAGGAAGGGCTTTCAGAGCAGCCGGTTCTCGTCTTGCACAGTCGCCACACATCCGCACTTTTAGTGCCTCAGAACCCCGGACAGCTTGCAAAACACGGCTGTAACTGTCCCAGCGCAAGCTGTTCAGGAAAGCACAGAAACGCGATGTTCGCGTGCTTTTAGCGCTGCTCGCAAGAAGCCTCCGGAGCAGGCACTTCTCGTGCAGCAACAACCGTGCCTGCTACGATCTTTCCTAGCCTCTTTTCCTCCGGGCAGCCGGCTTGAGCTGATGTGAAGTGTTGGTGGGCAAATCATCCAGAGAAGCGTCGCAATGCTTCTGGGCTGTTAGCAAGAGCTTTCCTTGCTGAGCCTTTTCACGTTGGAGATTAGCTGGCCATTTGCCGGTTTAGTGCCTTGTTTCTTCTGCGCAGCTTGCACAAAGCTCATTGCGGCTTTCGCGGTTCGAGTTGTGCATCGCCGGAGCTCTGCGGGAAAGAGCGAGAGAAGAGCCGCGAAAGCTCCGAGTGCGGCCAGCTCGCGTGTAGCCGCGAATGTGCGCTGTTCGCCGGTTGCAGGGCGACTGCCTTCTGCGCGGCTGCTTCCAAGTTGACGGTAACTGCCAGCGTGCTAGCTGTGTAGGACAGTGAAGAGGCTGACGCGTGTGTGTCCGTAGAGCTGCTAGAAAGCGTACGTGACGAGCAGGAAGGGCTTTCAGAGCAGCCGGCTCTCGTCTTGCACAGTCGCCACACATCCGCACTTTTAGTGCCTCAGAACCCCGGACAGCTTGCAAAACACGGCTGTAACTGTCCCAGCGCAAGCTGTTCAGGAAAGCACAGAAACGCGATGTTCGCGTGCTTTTAGCGCTGCTCGCAAGAAGCCTCCGGAGCAGGCACTTCTCGTGCAGCAACAACCGTGCCTGCTACGATCTTTCCTAGCCTCTTTTCCTCCGGGCAGCCGGCTTGAGCTGATGTGAAGTGTTGGTGGGCAAATCATCCAGAGAAGCGTCGCAATGCTTCTGGGCTGTTAGCAAGAGCTTTCCTTGCTGACCCTTTTCACGTTGGAGATTAGCTGGACATTTGCCGGTTTAGTGCCTTGTTTCTTCTGCGCAGCTTGCACAAAGCTCATTGCGGCTTTCGCGGTTCGAGTTGTGCATCGCCGGAGCTCTGCGGGAAAGAGCGAGAGAAGAGCCGCGAAAGCTCCGAGTGCGGCCAGCTCGCGTGTAGCCGCGAATGTGCGCTGTTCGCCGGTTGCAGGGCGACTGCCTTCTGCGCGGCTGCTTCCAAGTTGACGGTAACTGCCAGCGTGCTAGCTGTGTAGGACAGTGAAGAGGCTGACGCGTGTGTGTCCGTAGAGCTGCTAGAAAGCGTACGTGACGAGCAGGAAGGGCTTTCAGAGCAGCCGGTTCTCGTCTTGCACAGTCGCCACACATCCGCACTTTTAGTGCCTCAGAACCCCGGACAGCTTGCAAAACACGGCTGTAACTGTCCCAGCGCAAGCTGTTCAGGAAAGCACAGAAACGCGATGTTCGCGTGCTTTTAGCGCTGCTCGCAAGAAGCCTCCGGAGCAGGCACTTCTCGTGCAGCAACAACCGTGCCTGCTACGATCTTTCCTAGCCTCTTTTCCTCCGGGCAGCCGGCTTGAGCTGATGTGAAGTGTTGGTGGGCAAATCATCCAGAGAAGCGTCGCAATGCTTCTGGGCTGTTAGCAAGAGCTTTCCTTGCTGAGCCTTTTCACGTTGGAGATTAGCTGGACATTTGCCGGTTTAGTGCCTTGTTTCTTCTGCGCAGCTTGCACAAAGCTCATTGCGGCTTTCGCGGTTCGAGTTGTGCATCGCCGGAGCTCTGCGGGAAAGAGCGAGAGAAGAGCCGCGAAAGCTCCGAGTGCGGCCAGCTCGCGTGTAGCCGCGAATGTGCGCTGTTCGCCGGTTGCAGGGCGACTGCCTTCTGCGCGGCTGCTTCCAAGTTGACGGTAACTGCCAGCGTGCTAGCTGTGTAGGACAGTGAAGAGGCTGACGCGTGTGTGTCCGTAGAGCTGCTAGAAAGCGTACGTGACGAGCAGGAAGGGCTTTCAGAGCAGCCGGCTCTCGTCTTGGACAGTCGCCACACATCCGCACTTTTAGTGCCTCAGAACCCCGGACAGCTTGCAAAACACGGCTGTAACTGTCCCAGCGCAAGCTGTTCAGGAAAGCACAGAAACGCGATGTTCGCGTGCTTTTAGCGCTGCTCGCAAGAAGCCTCCGGAGCAGGCACTTCTCGTGCAGCAACAACCGTGCCTGCTACGATCTTTCCTAGCCTCTTTTCCTCCGGGCAGCCGGCTTGAGCTGATGTGAAGTGTTGGTGGGCAAATCATCCAGAGAAGCGTCGCAATGCTTCTGGGCTGTTAGCAAGAGCTTTCCTTGCTGAGCCTTTTCACGTTGGAGATTAGCTGGACATTTGCCGGTTTAGTGCCTTGTTTCTTCTGCGCAGCTTGCACAAAGCTCATTGCGGCTTTCGCGGTTCGAGTTGTGCATCGCCGGAGCTCTGCGGGAAAGAGCGAGAGAAGAGCCGCGAAAGCTCCGAGTGCGGCCAGCTCGCGTGTAGCCGCGAATGTGCGCTGTTCGCCGGTTGCAGGGCGACTGCCTTCTGCGCGGCTGCTTCCAAGTTGACGGTAACTGCCAGCGTGCTAGCTGTGTAGGACAGTGAAGAGGCTGACGCGTGTGTGTCCGTAGAGCTGCTAGAAAGCGTACGTGACGAGCAGGAAGGGCTTTCAGAGCAGCCGGTTCTCGTCTTGGACAGTCGCCACACATCCGCACTTTTAGTGCCTCAGAACCCCGGACAGCTTGCAAAACACGGCTGTAACTGTCCCAGCGCAAGCTGTTCAGGAAAGCACAGAAACGCGATGTTCGCGTGCTTTTAGCGCTGCTCGCAAGAAGCCTCCGGAGCAGGCACTTCTCGTGCAGCAACAACCGTGCCTGCTACGATCTTTCCTAGCCTCTTTTCCTCCGGGCAGCCGGCTTGAGCTGATGTGAAGTGTTGGTGGGCAAATCATCCAGAGAAGCGTCGCAATGCTTCTGGGCTGTTAGCAAGAGCTTTCCTTGCTGAGCCTTTTCACGTTGGAGATTAGCTGGACATTTGCCGGTTTAGTGCCTTGTTTCTTCTGCGCAGCTTGCACAAAGCTCATTGCGGCTTTCGCGGTTCGAGTTGTGCATCGCCGGAGCTCTGCGGGAAAGAGCGAGAGAAGAGCCGCGAAAGCTCCGAGTGCGGCCAGCTCGCGTGTAGCCGCGAATGTGCGCTGTTCGCCGGTTGCAGGGCGACTGCCTTCTGCGCGGCTGCTTCCAAGTTGACGGTAACTGCCAGCGTGCTAGCTGTGTAGGACAGTGAAGAGGCTGACGCGTGTGTGTCCGTAGAGCTGCTAGAAAGCGTACGTGACGAGCAGGAAGGGCTTTCAGAGCAGCCGGCTCTCGTCTTGCACAGTCGCCACACATCCGCACTTTTAGTGCCTCAGAACCCCGGACAGCTTGCAAAACACGGCTGTAACTGTCCCAGCGCAAGCTGTTCAGGAAAGCACAGAAACGCGATGTTCGCGTGCTTTTAGCGCTGCTCGCAAGAAGCCTCCGGAGCAGGCACTTCTCGTGCAGCAACAACCGTGCCTGCTACGATCTTTCCTAGCCTCTTTTCCTCCGGGCAGCCGGCTTGAGCTGATGTGAAGTGTTGGTGGGCAAATCATCCAGAGAAGCGTCGCAATGCTTCTGGGCTGTTAGCAAGAGCTTTCCTTGCTGACCCTTTTCACGTTGGAGATTAGCTGGACATTTGCCGGTTTAGTGCCTTGTTTCTTCTGCGCAGCTTGCACAAAGCTCATTGCGGCTTTCGCGGTTCGAGTTGTGCATCGCCGGAGCTCTGCGGGAAAGAGCGAGAGAAGAGCCGCGAAAGCTCCGAGTGCGGCCAGCTCGCGTGTAGCCGCGAATGTGCGCTGTTCGCCGGTTGCAGGGCGACTGCCTTCTGCGCGGCTGCTTCCAAGTTGACGGTAACTGCCAGCGTGCTAGCTGTGTAGGACAGTGAAGAGGCTGACGCGTGTGTGTCCGTAGAGCTGCTAGAAAGCGTACGTGACGAGCAGGAAGGGCTTTCAGAGCAGCCGGTTCTCGTCTTGCACAGTCGCCACACATCCGCACTTTTAGTGCCTCAGAACCCCGGACAGCTTGCAAAACACGGCTGTAACTGTCCCAGCGCAAGCTGTTCAGGAAAGCACAGAAACGCGATGTTCGCGTGCTTTTAGCGCTGCTCGCAAGAAGCCTCCGGAGCAGGCACTTCTCGTGCAGCAACAACCGTGCCTGCTACGATCTTTCCTAGCCTCTTTTCCTCCGGGCAGCCGGCTTGAGCTGATGTGAAGTGTTGGTGGGCAAATCATCCAGAGAAGCGTCGCAATGCTTCTGGGCTGTTAGCAAGAGCTTTCCTTGCTGAGCCTTTTCACGTTGGAGATTAGCTGGACATTTGCCGGTTTAGTGCCTTGTTTCTTCTGCGCAGCTTGCACAAAGCTCATTGCGGCTTTCGCGGTTCGAGTTGTGCATCGCCGGAGCTCTGCGGGAAAGAGCGAGAGAAGAGCCGCGAAAGCTCCGAGTGCGGCCAGCTCGCGTGTAGCCGCGAATGTGCGCTGTTCGCCGGTTGCAGGGCGACTGCCTTCTGCGCGGCTGCTTCCAAGTTGACGGTAACTGCCAGCGTGCTAGCTGTGTAGGACAGTGAAGAGGCTGACGCGTGTGTGTCCGTAGAGCTGCTAGAAAGCGTACGTGACGAGCAGGAAGGGCTTTCAGAGCAGCCGGTTCTCGTCTTGCACAGTCGCCACACATCCGCACTTTTAGTGCCTCAGAACCCCGGACAGCTTGCAAAACACGGCTGTAACTGTCCCAGCGCAAGCTGTTCAGGAAAGCACAGAAACGCGATGTTCGCGTGCTTTTAGCGCTGCTCGCAAGAAGCCTCCGGAGCAGGCACTTCTCGTGCAGCAACAACCGTGCCTGCTACGATCTTTCCTAGCCTCTTTTCCTCCGGGCAGCCGGCTTGAGCTGATGTGAAGTGTTGGTGGGCAAATCATCCAGAGAAGCGTCGCAATGCTTCTGGGCTGTTAGCAAGAGCTTTCCTTGCTGAGCCTTTTCACGTTGGAGATTAGCTGGACATTTGCCGGTTTAGTGCCTTGTTTCTTCTGCGCAGCTTGCACAAAGCTCATTGCGGCTTTCGCGGTTCGAGTTGTGCATCGCCGGAGCTCTGCGGGAAAGAGCGAGAGAAGAGCCGCGAAAGCTCCGAGTGCGGCCAGCTCGCGTGTAGCCGCGAATGTGCGCTGTTCGCCGGTTGCAGGGCGACTGCCTTCTGCGCGGCTGCTTCCAAGTTGACGGTAACTGCCAGCGTGCTAGCTGTGTAGGACAGTGAAGAGGCTGACGCGTGTGTGTCCGTAGAGCTGCTAGAAAGCGTACGTGACGAGCAGGAAGGGCTTTCAGAGCAGCCGGTTCTCGTCTTGCACAGTCGCCACACATCCGCACTTTTAGTGCCTCAGAACCCCGGACAGCTTGCAAAACACGGCTGTAACTGTCCCAGCGCAAGCTGTTCAGGAAAGCACAGAAACGCGATGTTCGCGTGCTTTTAGCGCTGCTCGCAAGAAGCCTCCGGAGCAGGCACTTCTCGTGCAGCAACAACCGTGCCTGCTACGATCTTTCCTAGCCTCTTTTCCTCCGGGCAGCCGGCTTGAGCTGATGTGAAGTGTTGGTGGGCAAATCATCCAGAGAAGCGTCGCAATGCTTCTGGGCTGTTAGCAAGAGCTTTCCTTGCTGAGCCTTTTCACGTTGGAGATTAGCTGGACATTTGCCGGTTTAGTGCCTTGTTTCTTCTGCGCAGCTTGCACAAAGCTCATTGCGGCTTTCGCGGTTCGAGTTGTGCATCGCCGGAGCTCTGCGGGAAAGAGCGAGAGAAGAGCCGCGAAAGCTCCGAGTGCGGCCAGCTCGCGTGTAGCCGCGAATGTGCGCTGTTCGCCGGTTGCAGGGCGACTGCCTTCTGCGCGGCTGCTTCCAAGTTGACGGTAACTGCCAGCGTGCTAGCTGTGTAGGACAGTGAAGAGGCTGACGCGTGTGTGTCCGTAGAGCTGCTAGAAAGCGTACGTGACGAGCAGGAAGGGCTTTCAGAGCAGCCGGCTCTCGTCTTGCACAGTCGCCACACATCCGCACTTTTAGTGCCTCAGAACCCCGGACAGCTTGCAAAACACGGCTGTAACTGTCCCAGCGCAAGCTGTTCAGGAAAGCACAGAAACGCGATGTTCGCGTGCTTTTAGCGCTGCTCGCAAGAAGCCTCCGGAGCAGGCACTTCTCGTGCAGCAACAACCGTGCCTGCTACGATCTTTCCTAGCCTCTTTTCCTCCGGGCAGCCGGCTTGAGCTGATGTGAAGTGTTGGTGGGCAAATCATCCAGAGAAGCGTCGCAATGCTTCTGGGCTGTTAGCAAGAGCTTTCCTTGCTGAGCCTTTTCACGTTGGAGATTAGCTGGACATTTGCCGGTTTAGTGCCTTGTTTCTTCTGCGCAGCTTGCACAAAGCTCATTGCGGCTTTCGCGGTTCGAGTTGTGCATCGCCGGAGCTCTGCGGGAAAGAGCGAGAGAAGAGCCGCGAAAGCTCCGAGTGCGGCCAGCTCGCGTGTAGCCGCGAATGTGCGCTGTTCGCCGGTTGCAGGGCGACTGCCTTCTGCGCGGCTGCTTCCAAGTTGACGGTAACTGCCAGCGTGCTAGCTGTGTAGGACAGTGAAGAGGCTGACGCGTGTGTGTCCGTAGAGCTGCTAGAAAGCGTACGTGACGAGCAGGAAGGGCTTTCAGAGCAGCCGGTTCTCGTCTTGCACAGTCGCCACACATCCGCACTTTTAGTGCCTCAGAACCCCGGACAGCTTGCAAAACACGGCTGTAACTGTCCCAGCGCAAGCTGTTCAGGAAAGCACAGAAACGCGATGTTCGCGTGCTTTTAGCGCTGCTCGCAAGAAGCCTCCGGAGCAGGCACTTCTCGTGCAGCAACAACCGTGCCTGCTACGATCTTTCCTAGCCTCTTTTCCTCCGGGCAGCCGGCTTGAGCTGATGTGAAGTGTTGGTGGGCAAATCATCCAGAGAAGCGTCGCAATGCTTCTGGGCTGTTAGCAAGAGCTTTCCTTGCTGAGCCTTTTCACGTTGGAGATTAGCTGGACATTTGCCGGTTTAGTGCCTTGTTTCTTCTGCGCAGCTTGCACAAAGCTCATTGCGGCTTTCGCGGTTCGAGTTGTGCATCGCCGGAGCTCTGCGGGAAAGAGCGAGAGAAGAGCCGCGAAAGCTCCGAGTGCGGCCAGCTCGCGTGTAGCCGCGAATGTGCGCTGTTCGCCGGTTGCAGGGCGACTGCCTTCTGCGCGGCTGCTTCCAAGTTGACGGTAACTGCCAGCGTGCTAGCTGTGTAGGACAGTGAAGAGGCTGACGCGTGTGTGTCCGTAGAGCTGCTAGAAAGCGTACGTGACGAGCAGGAAGGGCTTTCAGAGCAGCCGGTTCTCGTCTTGGACAGTCGCCACACATCCGCACTTTTAGTGCCTCAGAACCCCGGACAGCTTGCAAAACACGGCTGTAACTGTCCCAGCGCAAGCTGTTCAGGAAAGCACAGAAACGCGATGTTCGCGTGCTTTTAGCGCTGCTCGCAAGAAGCCTCCGGAGCAGGCACTTCTCGTGCAGCAACAACCGTGCCTGCTACGATCTTTCCTAGCCTCTTTTCCTCCGGGCAGCCGGCTTGAGCTGATGTGAAGTGTTGGTGGGCAAATCATCCAGAGAAGCGTCGCAATCCTTCTGGGCTGTTAGCAAGAGCTTTCCTTGCTGAGCCTTTTCACGTTGGAGATTAGCTGGACATTTGCCGGTTTAGTGCCTTGTTTCTTCTGCGCAGCTTGCACAAAGCTCATTGCGGCTTTCGCGGTTCGAGTTGTGCATCGCCGGAGCTCTGCGGAAAAGAGCGAGAGAAGAGCCGCGAAAGCTCCGAGTGCGGCCAGCTCGCGTGTAGCCGCGAATGTGCGCTGTTCGCCGGTTGCAGGGCGACTGCCTTCTGCGCGGCTGCTTCCAAGTTGACGGTAACTGCCAGCGTGCTAGCTGTGTAGGACAGTGAAGAGGCTGACGCGTGTGTGTCCGTAGAGCTGCTAGAAAGCGTACGTGACGAGCAGGAAGGGCTTTCAGAGCAGCCGGCTCTCGTCTTGCACAGTCGCCACACATCCGCACTTTTAGTGCCTCAGAACCCCGGACAGCTTGCAAAACACGGCTGTAACTGTCCCAGCGCAAGCTGTTCAGGAAAGCACAGAAACGCGATGTTCGCGTGCTTTTAGCGCTGCTCGCAAGAAGCCTCCGGAGCAGGCACTTCTCGTGCAGCAACAACCGTGCCTGCTACGATCTTTCCTAGCCTCTTTTCCTCCGGGCAGCCGGCTTGAGCTGATGTGAAGTGTTGGTGGGCAAATCATCCAGAGAAGCGTCGCAATGCTTCTGGGCTGTTAGCAAGAGCTTTCCTTGCTGAGCCTTTTCACGTTGGAGATTAGCTGGACATTTGCCGGTTTAGTGCCTTGTTTCTTCTGCGCAGCTTGCACAAAGCTCATTGCGGCTTTCGCGGTTCGAGTTGTGCATCGCCGGAGCTCTGCGGGAAAGAGCGAGAGAAGAGCCGCGAAAGCTCCGAGTGCGGCCAGCTCGCGTGTAGCCGCGAATGTGCGCTGTTCGCCGGTTGCAGGGCGACTGCCTTCTGCGCGGCTGCTTCCAAGTTGACGGTAACTGCCAGCGTGCTAGCTGTGTAGGACAGTGAAGAGGCTGACGCGTGTGTGTCCGTAGAGCTGCTAGAAAGCGTACGTGACGAGCAGGAAGGGCTTTCAGAGCAGCCGGCTCTCGTCTTGCACAGTCGCCACACATCCGCACTTTTAGTGCCTCAGAACCCCGGACAGCTTGCAAAACACGGCTGTAACTGTCCCAGCGCAAGCTGTTCAGGAAAGCACAGAAACGCGATGTTCGCGTGCTTTTAGCGCTGCTCGCAAGAAGCCTCCGGAGCAGGCACTTCTCGTGCAGCAACAACCGTGCCTGCTACGATCTTTCCTAGCCTCTTTTCCTCCGGGCAGCCGGCTTGAGCTGATGTGAAGTGTTGGTGGGCAAATCATCCAGAGAAGCGTCGCAATGCTTCTGGGCTGTTAGCAAGAGCTTTCCTTGCTGAGCCTTTTCACGTTGGAGATTAGCTGGACATTTGCCGGTTTAGTGCCTTGTTTCTTCTGCGCAGCTTGCACAAAGCTCATTGCGGCTTTCGCGGTTCGAGTTGTGCATCGCCGGAGCTCTGCGGGAAAGAGCGAGAGAAGAGCCGCGAAAGCTCCGAGTGCGGCCAGCTCGCGTGTAGCCGCGAATGTGCGCTGTTCGCCGGTTGCAGGGCGACTGCCTTCTGCGCGGCTGCTTCCAAGTTGACGGTAACTGCCAGCGTGCTAGCTGTGTAGGACAGTGAAGAGGCTGACGCGTGTGTGTCCGTAGAGCTGCTAGAAAGCGTACGTGACGAGCAGGAAGGGCTTTCAGAGCAGCCGGTTCTCGTCTTGCACAGTCGCCACACATCCGCACTTTTAGTGCCTCAGAACCCCGGACAGCTTGCAAAACACGGCTGTAACTGTCCCAGCGCAAGCTGTTCAGGAAAGCACAGAAACGCGATGTTCGCGTGCTTTTAGCGCTGCTCGCAAGAAGCCTCCGGAGCAGGCACTTCTCGTGCAGCAACAACCGTGCCTGCTACGATCTTTCCTAGCCTCTTTTCCTCCGGGCAGCCGGCTTGAGCTGATGTGAAGTGTTGGTGGGCAAATCATCCAGAGAAGCGTCGCAATGCTTCTGGGCTGTTAGCAAGAGCTTTCCTTGCTGAGCCTTTTCACGTTGGAGATTAGCTGGACATTTGCCGGTTTAGTGCCTAGTTTCTTCTGCGCAGCTTGCACAAAGCTCATTGCGGCTTTCGCGGTTCGAGTTGTGCATCGCCGGAGCTCTGCGGGAAAGAGCGAGAGAAGAGCCGCGAAAGCTCCGAGTGCGGCCAGCTCGCGTGTAGCCGCGAATGTGCGCTGTTCGCCGGTTGCAGGGCGACTGCCTTCTGCGCGGCTGCTTCCAAGTTGACGGTAACTGCCAGCGTGCTAGCTGTGTAGGACAGTGAAGAGGCTGACGCGTGTGTGTCCGTAGAGCTGCTAGAAAGCGTACGTGACGAGCAGGAAGGGCTTTCAGAGCAGCCGGTTCTCGTCTTGCACAGTCGCCACACATCCGCACTTTTAGTGCCTCAGAACCCCGGACAGCTTGCAAAACACGGCTGTAACTGTCCCAGCGCAAGCTGTTCAGGAAAGCACAGAAACGCGATGTTCGCGTGCTTTTAGCGCTGCTCGCAAGAAGCCTCCGGAGCAGGCACTTCTCGTGCAGCAACAACCGTGCCTGCTACGATCTTTCCTAGCCTCTTTTCCTCCGGGCAGCCGGCTTGAGCTGATGTGAAGTGTTGGTGGGCAAATCATCCAGAGAAGCGTCGCAATGCTTCTGGGCTGTTAGCAAGAGCTTTCCTTGCTGAGCCTTTTCACGTTGGAGATTAGCTGGACATTTGCCGGTTTAGTGCCTTGTTTCTTCTGCGCAGCTTGCACAAAGCTCATTGCGGCTTTCGCGGTTCGAGTTGTGCATCGCCGGAGCTCTGCGGGAAAGAGCGAGAGAAGAGCCGCGAAAGCTCCGAGTGCGGCCAGCTCGCGTGTAGCCGCGAATGTGCGCTGTTCGCCGGTTGCAGGGCGACTGCCTTCTGCGCGGCTGCTTCCAAGTTGACGGTAACTGCCAGCGTGCTAGCTGTGTAGGACAGTGAAGAGGCTGACGCGTGTGTGTCCGTAGAGCTGCTAGAAAGCGTACGTGACGAGCAGGAAGGGCTTTCAGAGCAGCCGGTTCTCGTCTTGGACAGTCGCCACACATCCGCACTTTTAGTGCCTCAGAACCCCGGACAGCTTGCAAAACACGGCTGTAACTGTCCCAGCGCAAGCTGTTCAGGAAAGCACAGAAACGCGATGTTCGCGTGCTTTTAGCGCTGCTCGCAAGAAGCCTCCGGAGCAGGCACTTCTCGTGCAGCAACAACCGTGCCTGCTACGATCTTTCCTAGCCTCTTTTCCTCCGGGCAGCCGGCTTGAGCTGATGTGAAGTGTTGGTGGGCAAATCATCCAGAGAAGCGTCGCAATGCTTCTGGGCTGTTAGCAAGAGCTTTCCTTGCTGAGCCTTTTCACGTTGGAGATTAGCTGGACATTTGCCGGTTTAGTGCCTTGTTTCTTCTGCGCAGCTTGCACAAAGCTCATTGCGGCTTTCGCGGTTCGAGTTGTGCATCGCCGGAGCTCTGCGGGAAAGAGCGAGAGAAGAGCCGCGAAAGCTCCGAGTGCGGCCAGCTCGCGTGTAGCCGCGAATGTGCGCTGTTCGCCGGTTGCAGGGCGACTGCCTTCTGCGCGGCTGCTTCCAAGTTGACGGTAACTGCCAGCGTGCTAGCTGTGTAGGACAGTGAAGAGGCTGACGCGTGTGTGTCCGTAGAGCTGCTAGAAAGCGTACGTGACGAGCAGGAAGGGCTTTCAGAGCAGCCGGTTCTCGTCTTGGACAGTCGCCACACATCCGCACTTTTAGTGCCTCAGAACCCCGGACAGCTTGCAAAACACGGCTGTAACTGTCCCAGCGCAAGCTGTTCAGGAAAGCACAGAAACGCGATGTTCGCGTGCTTTTAGCGCTGCTCGCAAGAAGCCTCCGGAGCAGGCACTTCTCGTGCAGCAACAACCGTGCCTGCTACGATCTTTCCTAGCCTCTTTTCCTCCGGGCAGCCGGCTTGAGCTGATGTGAAGTGTTGGTGGGCAAATCATCCAGAGAAGAGTCGCAATGCTTCTGGGCTGTTAGCAAGAGCTTTCCTTGCTGACCCTTTTCACGTTGGAGATTAGCTGGACATTTGCCGGTTTAGTGCCTTGTTTCTTCTGCGCAGCTTGCACAAAGCTCATTGCGGCTTTCGCGGTTCGAGTTGTGCATCGCCGGAGCTCTGCGGGAAAGAGCGAGAGAAGAGCCGCGAAAGCTCCGAGTGCGGCCACTTCGCGTGTAGCCGCGAATGTGCGCTGTTCGCCGGTTGCAGGGCGACTGCCTTCTGCGCGGCTGCTTCCAAGTTGACGGTAACTGCCAGCGTGCTAGCTGTGTAGGACAGTGAAGAGGCTGACGCGTGTGTGTCCGTAGAGCTGCTAGAAAGCGTACGTGACGAGCAGGAAGGGCTTTCAGAGCAGCCGGTTCTCGTCTTGCACAGTCGCCACACATCCGCACTTTTAGTGCCTCAGAACCCCGGACAGCTTGCAAAACACGGCTGTAACTGTCCCAGCGCAAGCTGTTCAGGAAAGCACAGAAACGCGATGTTCGCGTGCTTTTAGCGCTGCTCGCAAGAAGCCTCCGGAGCAGGCACTTCTCGTGCAGCAACAACCGTGCCTGCTACGATCTTTCCTAGCCTCTTTTCCTCCGGGCAGCCGGCTTGAGCTGATGTGAAGTGTTGGTGGGCAAATCATCCAGAGAAGCGTCGCAATCCTTCTGGGCTGTTAGCAAGAGCTTTCCTTGCTGAGCCTTTTCACGTTGGAGATTAGCTGGACATTTGCCGGTTTAGTGCCTTGTTTCTTCTGCGCAGCTTGCACAAAGCTCATTGCGGCTTTCGCGGTTCGAGTTGTGCATCGCCGGAGCTCTGCGGGAAAGAGCGAGAGAAGAGCCGCGAAAGCTCCGAGTGCGGCCAGCTCGCGTGTAGCCGCGAATGTGCGCTGTTCGCCGGTTGCAGGGCGACTGCCTTCTGCGCGGCTGCTTCCAAGTTGACGGTAACTGCCAGCGTGCTAGCTGTGTAGGACAGTGAAGAGGCTGACGCGTGTGTGTCCGTAGAGCTGCTAGAAAGCGTACGTGACGAGCAGGAAGGGCTTTCAGAGCAGCCGGTTCTCGTCTTGGACAGTCGCCACACATCCGCACTTTTAGTGCCTCAGAACCCCGGACAGCTTGCAAAACACGGCTGTAACTGTCCCAGCGCAAGCTGTTCAGGAAAGCACAGAAACGCGATGTTCGCGTGCTTTTAGCGCTGCTCGCAAGAAGCCTCCGGAGCAGGCACTTCTCGTGCAGCAACAACCGTGCCTGCTACGATCTTTCCTAGCCTCTTTTCCTCCGGGCAGCCGGCTTGAGCTGATGTGAAGTGTTGGTGGGCAAATCATCCAGAGAAGCGTCGCAATGCTTCTGGGCTGTTAGCAAGAGCTTTCCTTGCTGACCCTTTTCACGTTGGAGATTAGCTGGACATTTGCCGGTTTAGTGCCTTGTTTCTTCTGCGCAGCTTGCACAAAGCTCATTGCGGCTTTCGCGGTTCGAGTTGTGCATCGCCGGAGCTCTGCGGGAAAGAGCGAGAGAAGAGCCGCGAAAGCTCCGAGTGCGGCCAGCTCGCGTGTAGCCGCGAATGTGCGCTGTTCGCCGGTTGCAGGGCGACTGCCTTCTGCGCGGCTGCTTCCAAGTTGACGGTAACTGCCAGCGTGCTAGCTGTGTAGGACAGTGAAGAGGCTGACGCGTGTGTGTCCGTAGAGCTGCTAGAAAGCGTACGTGACGAGCAGGAAGGGCTTTCAGAGCAGCCGGTTCTCGTCTTGGACAGTCGCCACACATCCGCACTTTTAGTGCCTCAGAACCCCGGACAGCTTGCAAAACACGGCTGTAACTGTCCCAGCGCAAGCTGTTCAGGAAAGCACAGAAACGCGATGTTCGCGTGCTTTTAGCGCTGCTCGCAAGAAGCCTCCGGAGCAGGCACTTCTCGTGCAGCAACAACCGTGCCTGCTACGATCTTTCCTAGCCTCTTTTCCTCCGGGCAGCCGGCTTGAGCTGATGTGAAGTGTTGGTGGGCAAATCATCCAGAGAAGCGTCGCAATGCTTCTGGGCTGTTAGCAAGAGCTTTCCTTGCTGACCCTTTTCACGTTGGAGATTAGCTGGACATTTGCCGGTTTAGTGCCTTGTTTCTTCTGCGCAGCTTGCACAAAGCTCATTGCGGCTTTCGCGGTTCGAGTTGTGCATCGCCGGAGCTCTGCGGGAAAGAGCGAGAGAAGAGCCGCGAAAGCTCCGAGTGCGGCCAGCTCGCATGTAGCCGCGAATGTGCGCTGTTCGCCGGTTGCAGGGCGACTGCCTTCTGCGCGGCTGCTTCCAAGTTGACGGTAACTGCCAGCGTGCTAGCTGTGTAGGACAGTGAAGAGGCTGACGCGTGTGTGTCCGTAGAGCTGCTAGAAAGCGTACGTGACGAGCAGGAAGGGCTTTCAGAGCAGCCGGTTCTCGTCTTGCACAGTCGCCACACATCCGCACTTTTAGTGCCTCAGAACCCCGGACAGCTTGCAAAACACGGCTGTAACTGTCCCAGCGCAAGCTGTTCAGGAAAGCACAGAAACGCGATGTTCGCGTGCTTTTAGCGCTGCTCGCAAGAAGCCTCCGGAGCAGGCACTTCTCGTGCAGCAACAACCGTGCCTGCTACGATCTTTCCTAGCCTCTTTTCCTCCGGGCAGCCGGCTTGAGCTGATGTGAAGTGTTGGTGGGCAAATCATCCAGAGAAGCGTCGCAATGCTTCTGGGCTGTTAGCAAGAGCTTTCCTTGCTGAGCCTTTTCACGTTGGAGATTAGCTGGACATTTGCCGGTTTAGTGCCTTGTTTCTTCTGCGCAGCTTGCACAAAGCTCATTGCGGCTTTCGCGGTTCGAGTTGTGCATCGCCGGAGCTCTGCGGGAAAGAGCGAGAGAAGAGCCGCGAAAGCTCCGAGTGCGGCCAGCTCGCGTGTAGCCGCGAATGTGCGCTGTTCGCCGGTTGCAGGGCGACTGCCTTCTGCGCGGCTGCTTCCAAGTTGACGGTAACTGCCAGCGTGCTAGCTGTGTAGGACAGTGAAGAGGCTGACGCGTGTGTGTCCGTAGAGCTGCTAGAAAGCGTACGTGACGAGCAGGAAGGGCTTTCAGAGCAGCCGGTTCTCGTCTTGCACAGTCGCCACACATCCGCACTTTTAGTGCCTCAGAACCCCGGACAGCTTGCAAAACACGGCTGTAACTGTCCCAGCGCAAGCTGTTCAGGAAAGCACAGAAACGCGATGTTCGCGTGCTTTTAGCGCTGCTCGCAAGAAGCCTCCGGAGCAGGCACTTCTCGTGCAGCAACAACCGTGCCTGCTACGATCTTTCCTAGCCTCTTTTCCTCCGGGCAGCCGGCTTGAGCTGATGTGAAGTGTTGGTGGGCAAATCATCCAGAGAAGCGTCGCAATGCTTCTGGGCTGTTAGCAAGAGCTTTCCTTGCTGAGCCTTTTCACGTTGGAGATTAGCTGGACATTTGCCGGTTTAGTGCCTTGTTTCTTCTGCGCAGCTTGCACAAAGCTCATTGCGGCTTTCGCGGTTCGAGTTGTGCATCGCCGGAGCTCTGCGGGAAAGAGCGAGAGAAGAGCCGCGAAAGCTCCGAGTGCGGCCAGCTCGCGTGTAGCCGCGAATGTGCGCTGTTCGCCGGTTGCAGGGCGACTGCCTTCTGCGCGGCTGCTTCCAAGTTGACGGTAACTGCCAGCGTGCTAGCTGTGTAGGACAGTGAAGAGGCTGACGCGTGTGTGTCCGTAGAGCTGCTAGAAAGCGTACGTGACGAGCAGGAAGGGCTTTCAGAGCAGCCGGTTCTCGTCTTGCACAGTCGCCACACATCCGCACTTTTAGTGCCTCAGAACCCCGGACAGCTTGCAAAACACGGCTGTAACTGTCCCAGCGCAAGCTGTTCAGGAAAGCACAGAAACGCGATGTTCGCGTGCTTTTAGCGCTGCTCGCAAGAAGCCTCCGGAGCAGGCACTTCTCGTGCAGCAACAACCGTGCCTGCTACGATCTTTCCTAGCCTCTTTTCCTCCGGGCAGCCGGCTTGAGCTGATGTGAAGTGTTGGTGGGCAAATCATCCAGAGAAGCGTCGCAATGCTTCTGGGCTGTTAGCAAGAGCTTTCCTTGCTGAGCCTTTTCACGTTGGAGATTAGCTGGACATTTGCCGGTTTAGTGCCTTGTTTCTTCTGCGCAGCTTGCACAAAGCTCATTGCGGCTTTCGCGGTTCGAGTTGTGCATCGCCGGAGCTCTGCGGGAAAGAGCGAGAGAAGAGCCGCGAAAGCTCCGAGTGCGGCCAGCTCGCGTGTAGCCGCGAATGTGCGCTGTTCGCCGGTTGCAGGGCGACTGCCTTCTGCGCGGCTGCTTCCAAGTTGACGGTAACTGCCAGCGTGCTAGCTGTGTAGGACAGTGAAGAGGCTGACGCGTGTGTGTCCGTAGAGCTGCTAGAAAGCGTACGTGACGAGCAGGAAGGGCTTTCAGAGCAGCCGGTTCTCGTCTTGCACAGTCGCCACACATCCGCACTTTTAGTGCCTCAGAACCCCGGACAGCTTGCAAAACACGGCTGTAACTGTCCCAGCGCAAGCTGTTCAGGAAAGCACAGAAACGCGATGTTCGCGTGCTTTTAGCGCTGCTCGCAAGAAGCCTCCGGAGCAGGCACTTCTCGTGCAGCAACAACCGTGCCTGCTACGATCTTTCCTAGCCTCTTTTCCTCCGGGCAGCCGGCTTGAGCTGATGTGAAGTGTTGGTGGGCAAATCATCCAGAGAAGCGTCGCAATCCTTCTGGGCTGTTAGCAAGAGCTTTCCTTGCTGAGCCTTTTCACGTTGGAGATTAGCTGGACATTTGCCGGTTTAGTGCCTTGTTTCTTCTGCGCAGCTTGCACAAAGCTCATTGCGGCTTTCGCGGTTCGAGTTGTGCATCGCCGGAGCTCTGCGGGAAAGAGCGAGAGAAGAGCCGCGAAAGCTCCGAGTGCGGCCAGCTCGCGTGTAGCCGCGAATGTGCGCTGTTCGCCGGTTGCAGGGCGACTGCCTTCTGCGCGGCTGCTTCCAAGTTGACGGTAACTGCCAGCGTGCTAGCTGTGTAGGACAGTGAAGAGGCTGACGCGTGTGTGTCCGTAGAGCTGCTAGAAAGCGTACGTGACGAGCAGGAAGGGCTTTCAGAGCAGCCGGTTCTCGTCTTGGACAGTCGCCACACATCCGCACTTTTAGTGCCTCAGAACCCCGGACAGCTTGCAAAACACGGCTGTAACTGTCCCAGCGCAAGCTGTTCAGGAAAGCACAGAAACGCGATGTTCGCGTGCTTTTAGCGCTGCTCGCAAGAAGCCTCCGGAGCAGGCACTTCTCGTGCAGCAACAACCGTGCCTGCTACGATCTTTCCTAGCCTCTTTTCCTCCGGGCAGCCGGCTTGAGCTGATGTGAAGTGTTGGTGGGCAAATCATCCAGAGAAGCGTCGCAATGCTTCTGGGCTGTTAGCAAGAGCTTTCCTTGCTGACCCTTTTCACGTTGGAGATTAGCTGGACATTTGCCGGTTTAGTGCCTTGTTTCTTCTGCGCAGCTTGCACAAAGCTCATTGCGGCTTTCGCGGTTCGAGTTGTGCATCGCCGGAGCTCTGCGGGAAAGAGCGAGAGAAGAGCCGCGAAAGCTCCGAGTGCGGCCAGCTCGCGTGTAGCCGCGAATGTGCGCTGTTCGCCGGTTGCAGGGCGACTGCCTTCTGCGCGGCTGCTTCCAAGTTGACGGTAACTGCCAGCGTGCTAGCTGTGTAGGACAGTGAAGAGGCTGACGCGTGTGTGTCCGTAGAGCTGCTAGAAAGCGTACGTGACGAGCAGGAAGGGCTTTCAGAGCAGCCGGTTCTCGTCTTGGACAGTCGCCACACATCCGCACTTTTAGTGCCTCAGAACCCCGGACAGCTTGCAAAACACGGCTGTAACTGTCCCAGCGCAAGCTGTTCAGGAAAGCACAGAAACGCGATGTTCGCGTGCTTTTAGCGCTGCTCGCAAGAAGCCTCCGGAGCAGGCACTTCTCGTGCAGCAACAACCGTGCCTGCTACGATCTTTCCTAGCCTCTTTTCCTCCGGGCAGCCGGCTTGAGCTGATGTGAAGTGTTGGTGGGCAAATCATCCAGAGAAGCGTCGCAATGCTTCTGGGCTGTTAGCAAGAGCTTTCCTTGCTGACCCTTTTCACGTTGGAGATTAGCTGGACATTTGCCGGTTTAGTGCCTTGTTTCTTCTGCGCAGCTTGCACAAAGCTCATTGCGGCTTTCGCGGTTCGAGTTGTGCATCGCCGGAGCTCTGCGGGAAAGAGCGAGAGAAGAGCCGCGAAAGCTCCGAGTGCGGCCAGCTCGCGTGTAGCCGCGAATGTGCGCTGTTCGCCGGTTGCAGGGCGACTGCCTTCTGCGCGGCTGCTTCCAAGTTGACGGTAACTGCCAGCGTGCTAGCTGTGTAGGACAGTGAAGAGGCTGACGCGTGTGTGTCCGTAGAGCTGCTAGAAAGCGTACGTGACGAGCAGGAAGGGCTTTCAGAGCAGCCGGTTCTCGTCTTGGACAGTCGCCACACATCCGCACTTTTAGTGCCTCAGAACCCCGGACAGCTTGCAAAACACGGCTGTAACTGTCCCAGCGCAAGCTGTTCAGGAAAGCACAGAAACGCGATGTTCGCGTGCTTTTAGCGCTGCTCGCAAGAAGCCTCCGGAGCAGGCACTTCTCGTGCAGCAACAACCGTGCCTGCTACGATCTTTCCTAGCCTCTTTTCCTCCGGGCAGCCGGCTTGAGCTGATGTGAAGTGTTGGTGGGCAAATCATCCAGAGAAGCGTCGCAATGCTTCTGGGCTGTTAGCAAGAGCTTTCCTTGCTGAGCCTTTTCACGTTGGAGATTAGCTGGACATTTGCCGGTTTAGTGCCTTGTTTCTTCTGCGCAGCTTGCACAAAGCTCATTGCGGCTTTCGCGGTTCGAGTTGTGCATCGCCGGAGCTCTGCGGGAAAGAGCGAGAGAAGAGCCGCGAAAGCTCCGAGTGCGGCCAGCTCGCGTGTAGCCGCGAATGTGCGCTGTTCGCCGGTTGCAGGGCGACTGCCTTCTGCGCGGCTGCTTCCAAGTTGACGGTAACTGCCAGCGTGCTAGCTGTGTAGGACAGTGAAGAGGCTGACGCGTGTGTGTCCGTAGAGCTGCTAGAAAGCGTACGTGACGAGCAGGAAGGGCTTTCAGAGCAGCCGGTTCTCGTCTTGCACAGTCGCCACACATCCGCACTTTTAGTGCCTCAGAACCCCGGACAGCTTGCAAAACACGGCTGTAACTGTCCCAGCGCAAGCTGTTCAGGAAAGCACAGAAACGCGATGTTCGCGTGCTTTTAGCGCTGCTCGCAAGAAGCCTCCGGAGCAGGCACTTCTCGTGCAGCAACAACCGTGCCTGCTACGATCTTTCCTAGCCTCTTTTCCTCCGGGCAGCCGGCTTGAGCTGATGTGAAGTGTTGGTGGGCAAATCATCCAGAGAAGCGTCGCAATGCTTCTGGGCTGTTAGCAAGAGCTTTCCTTGCTGAGCCTTTTCACGTTGGAGATTAGCTGGACATTTGCCGGTTTAGTGCCTTGTTTCTTCTGCGCAGCTTGCACAAAGCTCATTGCGGCTTTCGCGGTTCGAGTTGTGCATCGCCGGAGCTCTGCGGGAAAGAGCGAGAGAAGAGCCGCGAAAGCTCCGAGTGCGGCCAGCTCGCGTGTAGCCGCGAATGTGCGCTGTTCGCCGGTTGCAGGGCGACTGCCTTCTGCGCGGCTGCTTCCAAGTTGACGGTAACTGCCAGCGTGCTAGCTGTGTAGGACAGTGAAGAGGCTGACGCGTGTGTGTCCGTAGAGCTGCTAGAAAGCGTACGTGACGAGCAGGAAGGGCTTTCAGAGCAGCCGGTTCTCGTCTTGCACAGTCGCCACACATCCGCACTTTTAGTGCCTCAGAACCCCGGACAGCTTGCAAAACACGGCTGTAACTGTCCCAGCGCAAGCTGTTCAGGAAAGCACAGAAACGCGATGTTCGCGTGCTTTTAGCGCTGCTCGCAAGAAGCCTCCGGAGCAGGCACTTCTCGTGCAGCAACAACCGTGCCTGCTACGATCTTTCCTAGCCTCTTTTCCTCCGGGCAGCCGGCTTGAGCTGATGTGAAGTGTTGGTGGGCAAATCATCCAGAGAAGCGTCGCAATGCTTCTGGGCTGTTAGCAAGAGCTTTCCTTGCTGAGCCTTTTCACGTTGGAGATTAGCTGGACATTTGCCGGTTTAGTGCCTTGTTTCTTCTGCGCAGCTTGCACAAAGCTCATTGCGGCTTTCGCGGTTCGAGTTGTGCATCGCCGGAGCTCTGCGGGAAAGAGCGAGAGAAGAGCCGCGAAAGCTCCGAGTGCGGCCAGCTCGCGTGTAGCCGCGAATGTGCGCTGTTCGCCGGTTGCAGGGCGACTGCCTTCTGCGCGGCTGCTTCCAAGTTGACGGTAACTGCCAGCGTGCTAGCTGTGTAGGACAGTGAAGAGGCTGACGCGTGTGTGTCCGTAGAGCTGCTAGAAAGCGTACGTGACGAGCAGGAAGGGCTTTCAGAGCAGCCGGTTCTCGTCTTGCACAGTCGCCACACATCCGCACTTTTAGTGCCTCAGAACCCCGGACAGCTTGCAAAACACGGCTGTAACTGTCCCAGCGCAAGCTGTTCAGGAAAGCACAGAAACGCGATGTTCGCGTGCTTTTAGCGCTGCTCGCAAGAAGCCTCCGGAGCAGGCACTTCTCGTGCAGCAACAACCGTGCCTGCTACGATCTTTCCTAGCCTCTTTTCCTCCGGGCAGCCGGCTTGAGCTGATGTGAAGTGTTGGTGGGCAAATCATCCAGAGAAGCGTCGCAATGCTTCTGGGCTGTTAGCAAGAGCTTTCCTTGCTGACCCTTTTCACGTTGGAGATTAGCTGGACATTTGCCGGTTTAGTGCCTTGTTTCTTCTGCGCAGCTTGCACAAAGCTCATTGCGGCTTTCGCGGTTCGAGTTGTGCATCGCCGGAGCTCTGCGGGAAAGAGCGAGAGAAGAGCCGCGAAAGCTCCGAGTGCGGCCAGCTCGCGTGTAGCCGCGAATGTGCGCTGTTCGCCGGTTGCAGGGCGACTGCCTTCTGCGCGGCTGCTTCCAAGTTGACGGTAACTGCCAGCGTGCTAGCTGTGTAGGACAGTGAAGAGGCTGACGCGTGTGTGTCCGTAGAGCTGCTAGAAAGCGTACGTGACGAGCAGGAAGGGCTTTCAGAGCAGCCGGTTCTCGTCTTGGACAGTCGCCACACATCCGCACTTTTAGTGCCTCAGAACCCCGGACAGCTTGCAAAACACGGCTGTAACTGTCCCAGCGCAAGCTGTTCAGGAAAGCACAGAAACGCGATGTTCGCGTGCTTTTAGCGCTGCTCGCAAGAAGCCTCCGGAGCAGGCACTTCTCGTGCAGCAACAACCGTGCCTGCTACGATCTTTCCTAGCCTCTTTTCCTCCGGGCAGCCGGCTTGAGCTGATGTGAAGTGTTGGTGGGCAAATCATCCAGAGAAGCGTCGCAATGCTTCTGGGCTGTTAGCAAGAGCTTTCCTTGCTGAGCCTTTTCACGTTGGAGATTAGCTGGACATTTGCCGGTTTAGTGCCTTGTTTCTTCTGCGCAGCTTGCACAAAGCTCATTGCGGCTTTCGCGGTTCGAGTTGTGCATCGCCGGAGCTCTGCGGGAAAGAGCGAGAGAAGAGCCGCGAAAGCTCCGAGTGCGGCCAGCTCGCGTGTAGCCGCGAATGTGCGCTGTTCGCCGGTTGCAGGGCGACTGCCTTCTGCGCGGCTGCTTCCAAGTTGACGGTAACTGCCAGCGTGCTAGCTGTGTAGGACAGTGAAGAGGCTGACGCGTGTGTGTCCGTAGAGCTGCTAGAAAGCGTACGTGACGAGCAGGAAGGGCTTTCAGAGCAGCCGGTTCTCGTCTTGCACAGTCGCCACACATCCGCACTTTTAGTGCCTCAGAACCCCGGACAGCTTGCAAAACACGGCTGTAACTGTCCCAGCGCAAGCTGTTCAGGAAAGCACAGAAACGCGATGTTCGCGTGCTTTTAGCGCTGCTCGCAAGAAGCCTCCGGAGCAGGCACTTCTCGTGCAGCAACAACCGTGCCTGCTACGATCTTTCCTAGCCTCTTTTCCTCCGGGCAGCCGGCTTGAGCTGATGTGAAGTGTTGGTGGGCAAATCATCCAGAGAAGCGTCGCAATGCTTCTGGGCTGTTAGCAAGAGCTTTCCTTGCTGAGCCTTTTCACGTTGGAGATTAGCTGGACATTTGCCGGTTTAGTGCCTTGTTTCTTCTGCGCAGCTTGCACAAAGCTCATTGCGGCTTTCGCGGTTCGAGTTGTGCATCGCCGGAGCTCTGCGGGAAAGAGCGAGAGAAGAGCCGCGAAAGCTCCGAGTGCGGCCAGCTCGCGTGTAGCCGCGAATGTGCGCTGTTCGCCGGTTGCAGGGCGACTGCCTTCTGCGCGGCTGCTTCCAAGTTGACGGTAACTGCCAGCGTGCTAGCTGTGTAGGACAGTGAAGAGGCTGACGCGTGTGTGTCCGTAGAGCTGCTAGAAAGCGTACGTGACGAGCAGGAAGGGCTTTCAGAGCAGCCGGTTCTCGTCTTGGACAGTCGCCACACATCCGCACTTTTAGTGCCTCAGAACCCCGGACAGCTTGCAAAACACGGCTGTAACTGTCCCAGCGCAAGCTGTTCAGGAAAGCACAGAAACGCGATGTTCGCGTGCTTTTAGCGCTGCTCGCAAGAAGCCTCCGGAGCAGGCACTTCTCGTGCAGCAACAACCGTGCCTGCTACGATCTTTCCTAGCCTCTTTTCCTCCGGGCAGCCGGCTTGAGCTGATGTGAAGTGTTGGTGGGCAAATCATCCAGAGAAGCGTCGCAATGCTTCTGGGCTGTTAGCAAGAGCTTTCCTTGCTGAGCCTTTTCACGTTGGAGATTAGCTGGACATTTGCCGGTTTAGTGCCTTGTTTCTTCTGCGCAGCTTGCACAAAGCTCATTGCGGCTTTCGCGGTTCGAGTTGTGCATCGCCGGAGCTCTGCGGGAAAGAGCGAGAGAAGAGCCGCGAAAGCTCCGAGTGCGGCCAGCTCGCGTGTAGCCGCGAATGTGCGCTGTTCGCCGGTTGCAGGGCGACTGCCTTCTGCGCGGCTGCTTCCAAGTTGACGGTAACTGCCAGCGTGCTAGCTGTGTAGGACAGTGAAGAGGCTGACGCGTGTGTGTCCGTAGAGCTGCTAGAAAGCGTACGTGACGAGCAGGAAGGGCTTTCAGAGCAGCCGGTTCTCGTCTTGCACAGTCGCCACACATCCGCACTTTTAGTGCCTCAGAACCCCGGACAGCTTGCAAAACACGGCTGTAACTGTCCCAGCGCAAGCTGTTCAGGAAAGCACAGAAACGCGATGTTCGCGTGCTTTTAGCGCTGCTCGCAAGAAGCCTCCGGAGCAGGCACTTCTCGTGCAGCAACAACCGTGCCTGCTACGATCTTTCCTAGCCTCTTTTCCTCCGGGCAGCCGGCTTGAGCTGATGTGAAGTGTTGGTGGGCAAATCATCCAGAGAAGCGTCGCAATGCTTCTGGGCTGTTAGCAAGAGCTTTCCTTGCTGACCCTTTTCACGTTGGAGATTAGCTGGACATTTGCCGGTTTAGTGCCTTGTTTCTTCTGCGCAGCTTGCACAAAGCTCATTGCGGCTTTCGCGGTTCGAGTTGTGCATCGCCGGAGCTCTGCGGGAAAGAGCGAGAGAAGAGCCGCGAAAGCTCCGAGTGCGGCCAGCTCGCGTGTAGCCGCGAATGTGCGCTGTTCGCCGGTTGCAGGGCGACTGCCTTCTGCGCGGCTGCTTCCAAGTTGACGGTAACTGCCAGCGTGCTAGCTGTGTAGGACAGTGAAGAGGCTGACGCGTGTGTGTCCGTAGAGCTGCTAGAAAGCGTACGTGACGAGCAGGAAGGGCTTTCAGAGCAGCCGGTTCTCGTCTTGCACAGTCGCCACACATCCGCACTTTTAGTGCCTCAGAACCCCGGACAGCTTGCAAAACACGGCTGTAACTGTCCCAGCGCAAGCTGTTCAGGAAAGCACAGAAACGCGATGTTCGCGTGCTTTTAGCGCTGCTCGCAAGAAGCCTCCGGAGCAGGCACTTCTCGTGCAGCAACAACCGTGCCTGCTACGATCTTTCCTAGCCTCTTTTCCTCCGGGCAGCCGGCTTGAGCTGATGTGAAGTGTTGGTGGGCAAATCATCCAGAGAAGCGTCGCAATCCTTCTGGGCTGTTAGCAAGAGCTTTCCTTGCTGAGCCTTTTCACGTTGGAGATTAGCTGGACATTTGCCGGTTTAGTGCCTTGTTTCTTCTGCGCAGCTTGCACAAAGCTCATTGCGGCTTTCGCGGTTCGAGTTGTGCATCGCCGGAGCTCTGCGGGAAAGAGCGAGAGAAGAGCCGCGAAAGCTCCGAGTGCGGCCAGCTCGCGTGTAGCCGCGAATGTGCGCTGTTCGCCGGTTGCAGGGCGACTGCCTTCTGCGCGGCTGCTTCCAAGTTGACGGTAACTGCCAGCGTGCTAGCTGTGTAGGACAGTGAAGAGGCTGACGCGTGTGTGTCCGTAGAGCTGCTAGAAAGCGTACGTGACGAGCAGGAAGGGCTTTCAGAGCAGCCGGTTCTCGTCTTGGACAGTCGCCACACATCCGCACTTTTAGTGCCTCAGAACCCCGGACAGCTTGCAAAACACGGCTGTAACTGTCCCAGCGCAAGCTGTTCAGGAAAGCACAGAAACGCGATGTTCGCGTGCTTTTAGCGCTGCTCGCAAGAAGCCTCCGGAGCAGGCACTTCTCGTGCAGCAACAACCGTGCCTGCTACGATCTTTCCTAGCCTCTTTTCCTCCGGGCAGCCGGCTTGAGCTGATGTGAAGTGTTGGTGGGCAAATCATCCAGAGAAGCGTCGCAATGCTTCTGGGCTGTTAGCAAGAGCTTTCCTTGCTGACCCTTTTCACGTTGGAGATTAGCTGGACATTTGCCGGTTTAGTGCCTTGTTTCTTCTGCGCAGCTTGCACAAAGCTCATTGCGGCTTTCGCGGTTCGAGTTGTGCATCGCCGGAGCTCTGCGGGAAAGAGCGAGAGAAGAGCCGCGAAAGCTCCGAGTGCGGCCAGCTCGCGTGTAGCCGCGAATGTGCGCTGTTCGCCGGTTGCAGGGCGAGTGCCTTCTGCGCGGCTGCTTCCAAGTTGACGGTAACTGCCAGCGTGCTAGCTGTGTAGGACAGTGAAGAGGCTGACGCGTGTGTGTCCGTAGAGCTGCTAGAAAGCGTACGTGACGAGCAGGAAGGGCTTTCAGAGCAGCCGGTTCTCGTCTTGGACAGTCGCCACACATCCGCACTTTTAGTGCCTCAGAACCCCGGACAGCTTGCAAAACACGGCTGTAACTGTCCCAGCGCAAGCTGTTCAGGAAAGCACAGAAACGCGATGTTCGCGTGCTTTTAGCGCTGCTCGCAAGAAGCCTCCGGAGCAGGCACTTCTCGTGCAGCAACAACCGTGCCTGCTACGATCTTTCCTAGCCTCTTTTCCTCCGGGCAGCCGGCTTGAGCTGATGTGAAGTGTTGGTGGGCAAATCATCCAGAGAAGCGTCGCAATGCTTCTGGGCTGTTAGCAAGAGCTTTCCTTGCTGAGCCTTTTCACGTTGGAGATTAGCTGGACATTTGCCGGTTTAGTGCCTTGTTTCTTCTGCGCAGCTTGCACAAAGCTCATTGCGGCTTTCGCGGTTCGAGTTGTGCATCGCCGGAGCTCTGCGGGAAAGAGCGAGAGAAGAGCCGCGAAAGCTCCGAGTGCGGCCAGCTCGCGTGTAGCCGCGAATGTGCGCTGTTCGCCGGTTGCAGGGCGACTGCCTTCTGCGCGGCTGCTTCCAAGTTGACGGTAACTGCCAGCGTGCTAGCTGTGTAGGACAGTGAAGAGGCTGACGCGTGTGTGTCCGTAGAGCTGCTAGAAAGCGTACGTGACGAGCAGGAAGGGCTTTCAGAGCAGCCGGTTCTCGTCTTGGACAGTCGCCACACATCCGCACTTTTAGTGCCTCAGAACCCCGGACAGCTTGCAAAACACGGCTGTAACTGTCCCAGCGCAAGCTGTTCAGGAAAGCACAGAAACGCGATGTTCGCGTGCTTTTAGCGCTGCTCGCAAGAAGCCTCCGGAGCAGGCACTTCTCGTGCAGCAACAACCGTGCCTGCTACGATCTTTCCTAGCCTCTTTTCCTCCGGGCAGCCGGCTTGAGCTGATGTGAAGTGTTGGTGGGCAAATCATCCAGAGAAGCGTCGCAATGCTTCTGGGCTGTTAGCAAGAGCTTTCCTTGCTGAGCCTTTTCACGTTGGAGATTAGCTGGACATTTGCCGGTTTAGTGCCTTGTTTCTTCTGCGCAGCTTGCACAAAGCTCATTGCGGCTTTCGCGGTTCGAGTTGTGCATCGCCGGAGCTCTGCGGGAAAGAGCGAGAGAAGAGCCGCGAAAGCTCCGAGTGCGGCCAGCTCGCGTGTAGCCGCGAATGTGCGCTGTTCGCCGGTTGCAGGGCGACTGCCTTCTGCGCGGCTGCTTCCAAGTTGACGGTAACTGCCAGCGTGCTAGCTGTGTAGGACAGTGAAGAGGCTGACGCGTGTGTGTCCGTAGAGCTGCTAGAAAGCGTACGTGACGAGCAGGAAGGGCTTTCAGAGCAGCCGGTTCTCGTCTTGCACAGTCGCCACACATCCGCACTTTTAGTGCCTCAGAACCCCGGACAGCTTGCAAAACACGGCTGTAACTGTCCCAGCGCAAGCTGTTCAGGAAAGCACAGAAACGCGATGTTCGCGTGCTTTTAGCGCTGCTCGCAAGAAGCCTCCGGAGCAGGCACTTCTCGTGCAGCAACAACCGTGCCTGCTACGATCTTTCCTAGCCTCTTTTCCTCCGGGCAGCCGGCTTGAGCTGATGTGAAGTGTTGGTGGGCAAATCATCCAGAGAAGCGTCGCAATGCTTCTGGGCTGTTAGCAAGAGCTTTCCTTGCTGAGCCTTTTCACGTTGGAGATTAGCTGGACATTTGCCGGTTTAGTGCCTTGTTTCTTCTGCGCAGCTTGCACAAAGCTCATTGCGGCTTTCGCGGTTCGAGTTGTGCATCGCCGGAGCTCTGCGGGAAAGAGCGAGAGAAGAGCCGCGAAAGCTCCGAGTGCGGCCAGCTCGCGTGTAGCCGCGAATGTGCGCTGTTCGCCGGTTGCAGGGCGACTGCCTTCTGCGCGGCTGCTTCCAAGTTGACGGTAACTGCCAGCGTGCTAGCTGTGTAGGACAGTGAAGAGGCTGACGCGTGTGTGTCCGTAGAGCTGCTAGAAAGCGTACGTGACGAGCAGGAAGGGCTTTCAGAGCAGCCGGTTCTCGTCTTGCACAGTCGCCACACATCCGCACTTTTAGTGCCTCAGAACCCCGGACAGCTTGCAAAACACGGCTGTAACTGTCCCAGCGCAAGCTGTTCAGGAAAGCACAGAAACGCGATGTTCGCGTGCTTTTAGCGCTGCTCGCAAGAAGCCTCCGGAGCAGGCACTTCTCGTGCAGCAACAACCGTGCCTGCTACGATCTTTCCTAGCCTCTTTTCCTCCGGGCAGCCGGCTTGAGCTGATGTGAAGTGTTGGTGGGCAAATCATCCAGAGAAGCGTCGCAATGCTTCTGGGCTGTTAGCAAGAGCTTTCCTTGCTGACCCTTTTCACGTTGGAGATTAGCTGGACATTTGCCGGTTTAGTGCCTTGTTTCTTCTGCGCAGCTTGCACAAAGCTCATTGCGGCTTTCGCGGTTCGAGTTGTGCATCGCCGGAGCTCTGCGGGAAAGAGCGAGAGAAGAGCCGCGAAAGCTCCGAGTGCGGCCAGCTCGCGTGTAGCCGCGAATGTGCGCTGTTCGCCGGTTGCAGGGCGACTGCCTTCTGCGCGGCTGCTTCCAAGTTGACGGTAACTGCCAGCGTGCTAGCTGTGTAGGACAGTGAAGAGGCTGACGCGTGTGTGTCCGTAGAGCTGCTAGAAAGCGTACGTGACGAGCAGGAAGGGCTTTCAGAGCAGCCGGTTCTCGTCTTGGACAGTCGCCACACATCCGCACTTTTAGTGCCTCAGAACCCCGGACAGCTTGCAAAACACGGCTGTAACTGTCCCAGCGCAAGCTGTTCAGGAAAGCACAGAAACGCGATGTTCGCGTGCTTTTAGCGCTGCTCGCAAGAAGCCTCCGGAGCAGGCACTTCTCGTGCAGCAACAACCGTGCCTGCTACGATCTTTCCTAGCCTCTTTTCCTCCGGGCAGCCGGCTTGAGCTGATGTGAAGTGTTGGTGGGCAAATCATCCAGAGAAGCGTCGCAATGCTTCTGGGCTGTTAGCAAGAGCTTTCCTTGCTGAGCCTTTTCACGTTGGAGATTAGCTGGACATTTGCCGGTTTAGTGCCTTGTTTCTTCTGCGCAGCTTGCACAAAGCTCATTGCGGCTTTCGCGGTTCGAGTTGTGCATCGCCGGAGCTCTGCGGGAAAGAGCGAGAGAAGAGCCGCGAAAGCTCCGAGTGCGGCCAGCTCGCGTGTAGCCGCGAATGTGCGCTGTTCGCCGGTTGCAGGGCGACTGCCTTCTGCGCGGCTGCTTCCAAGTTGACGGTAACTGCCAGCGTGCTAGCTGTGTAGGACAGTGAAGAGGCTGACGCGTGTGTGTCCGTAGAGCTGCTAGAAAGCGTACGTGACGAGCAGGAAGGGCTTTCAGAGCAGCCGGTTCTCGTCTTGGACAGTCGCCACACATCCGCACTTTTAGTGCCTCAGAACCCCGGACAGCTTGCAAAACACGGCTGTAACTGTCCCAGCGCAAGCTGTTCAGGAAAGCACAGAAACGCGATGTTCGCGTGCTTTTAGCGCTGCTCGCAAGAAGCCTCCGGAGCAGGCACTTCTCGTGCAGCAACAACCGTGCCTGCTACGATCTTTCCTAGCCTCTTTTCCTCCGGGCAGCCGGCTTGAGCTGATGTGAAGTGTTGGTGGGCAAATCATCCAGAGAAGCGTCGCAATGCTTCTGGGCTGTTAGCAAGAGCTTTCCTTGCTGAGCCTTTTCACGTTGGAGATTAGCTGGACATTTGCCGGTTTAGTGCCTTGTTTCTTCTGCGCAGCTTGCACAAAGCTCATTGCGGCTTTCGCGGTTCGAGTTGTGCATCGCCGGAGCTCTGCGGGAAAGAGCGAGAGAAGAGCCGCGAAAGCTCCGAGTGCGGCCAGCTCGCGTGTAGCCGCGAATGTGTGCTGTTCGCCGGTTGCAGGGCGACTGCCTTCTGCGCGGCTGCTTCCAAGTTGACGGTAACTGCCAGCGTGCTAGCTGTGTAGGACAGTGAAGAGGCTGACGCGTGTGTGTCCGTAGAGCTGCTAGAAAGCGTACGTGACGAGCAGGAAGGGCTTTCAGAGCAGCCGGTTCTCGTCTTGCACAGTCGCCACACATCCGCACTTTTAGTGCCTCAGAACCCCGGACAGCTTGCAAAACACGGCTGTAACTGTCCCAGCGCAAGCTGTTCAGGAAAGCACAGAAACGCGATGTTCGCGTGCTTTTAGCGCTGCTCGCAAGAAGCCTCCGGAGCAGGCACTTCTCGTGCAGCAACAACCGTGCCTGCTACGATCTTTCCTAGCCTCTTTTCCTCCGGGCAGCCGGCTTGAGCTGATGTGAAGTGTTGGTGGGCAAATCATCCAGAGAAGCGTCGCAATGCTTCTGGGCTGTTAGCAAGAGCTTTCCTTGCTGAGCCTTTTCACGTTGGAGATTAGCTGGACATTTGCCGGTTTAGTGCCTTGTTTCTTCTGCGCAGCTTGCACAAAGCTCATTGCGGCTTTCGCGGTTCGAGTTGTGCATCGCCGGAGCTCTGCGGGAAAGAGCGAGAGAAGAGCCGCGAAAGCTCCGAGTGCGGCCAGCTCGCGTGTAGCCGCGAATGTGCGCTGTTCGCCGGTTGCAGGGCGACTGCCTTCTGCGCGGCTGCTTCCAAGTTGACGGTAACTGCCAGCGTGCTAGCTGTGTAGGACAGTGAAGAGGCTGACGCGTGTGTGTCCGTAGAGCTGCTAGAAAGCGTACGTGACGAGCAGGAAGGGCTTTCAGAGCAGCCGGTTCTCGTCTTGCACAGTCGCCACACATCCGCACTTTTAGTGCCTCAGAACCCCGGACAGCTTGCAAAACACGGCTGTAACTGTCCCAGCGCAAGCTGTTCAGGAAAGCACAGAAACGCGATGTTCGCGTGCTTTTAGCGCTGCTCGCAAGAAGCCTCCGGAGCAGGCACTTCTCGTGCAGCAACAACCGTGCCTGCTACGATCTTTCCTAGCCTCTTTTCCTCCGGGCAGCCGGCTTGAGCTGATGTGAAGTGTTGGTGGGCAAATCATCCAGAGAAGCGTCGCAATGCTTCTGGGCTGTTAGCAAGAGCTTTCCTTGCTGAGCCTTTTCACGTTGGAGATTAGCTGGACATTTGCCGGTTTAGTGCCTTGTTTCTTCTGCGCAGCTTGCACAAAGCTCATTGCGGCTTTCGCGGTTCGAGTTGTGCATCGCCGGAGCTCTGCGGGAAAGAGCGAGAGAAGAGCCGCGAAAGCTCCGAGTGCGGCCAGCTCGCGTGTAGCCGCGAATGTGCGCTGTTCGCCGGTTGCAGGGCGACTGCCTTCTGCGCGGCTGCTTCCAAGTTGACGGTAACTGCCAGCGTGCTAGCTGTGTAGGACAGTGAAGAGGCTGACGCGTGTGTGTCCGTAGAGCTGCTAGAAAGCGTACGTGACGAGCAGGAAGGGCTTTCAGAGCAGCCGGTTCTCGTCTTGCACAGTCGCCACACATCCGCACTTTTAGTGCCTCAGAACCCCGGACAGCTTGCAAAACACGGCTGTAACTGTCCCAGCGCAAGCTGTTCAGGAAAGCACAGAAACGCGATGTTCGCGTGCTTTTAGCGCTGCTCGCAAGAAGCCTCCGGAGCAGGCACTTCTCGTGCAGCAACAACCGTGCCTGCTACGATCTTTCCTAGCCTCTTTTCCTCCGGGCAGCCGGCTTGAGCTGATGTGAAGTGTTGGTGGGCAAATCATCCAGAGAAGCGTCGCAATGCTTCTGGGCTGTTAGCAAGAGCTTTCCTTGCTGACCCTTTTCACGTTGGAGATTAGCTGGACATTTGCCGGTTTAGTGCCTTGTTTCTTCTGCGCAGCTTGCACAAAGCTCATTGCGGCTTTCGCGGTTCGAGTTGTGCATCGCCGGAGCTCTGCGGGAAAGAGCGAGAGAAGAGCCGCGAAAGCTCCGAGTGCGGCCAGCTCGCGTGTAGCCGCGAATGTGCGCTGTTCGCCGGTTGCAGGGCGACTGCCTTCTGCGCGGCTGCTTCCAAGTTGACGGTAACTGCCAGCGTGCTAGCTGTGTAGGACAGTGAAGAGGCTGACGCGTGTGTGTCCGTAGAGCTGCTAGAAAGCGTACGTGACGAGCAGGAAGGGCTTTCAGAGCAGCCGGTTCTCGTCTTGGACAGTCGCCACACATCCGCACTTTTAGTGCCTCAGAACCCCGGACAGCTTGCAAAACACGGCTGTAACTGTCCCAGCGCAAGCTGTTCAGGAAAGCACAGAAACGCGATGTTCGCGTGCTTTTAGCGCTGCTCGCAAGAAGCCTCCGGAGCAGGCACTTCTCGTGCAGCAACAACCGTGCCTGCTACGATCTTTCCTAGCCTCTTTTCCTCCGGGCAGCCGGCTTGAGCTGATGTGAAGTGTTGGTGGGCAAATCATCCAGAGAAGCGTCGCAATGCTTCTGGGCTGTTAGCAAGAGCTTTCCTTGCTGAGCCTTTTCACGTTGGAGATTAGCTGGACATTTGCCGGTTTAGTGCCTTGTTTCTTCTGCGCAGCTTGCACAAAGCTCATTGCGGCTTTCGCGGTTCGAGTTGTGCATCGCCGGAGCTCTGCGGGAAAGAGCGAGAGAAGAGCCGCGAAAGCTCCGAGTGCGGCCAGCTCGCGTGTAGCCGCGAATGTGCGCTGTTCGCCGGTTGCAGGGCGACTGCCTTCTGCGCGGCTGCTTCCAAGTTGACGGTAACTGCCAGCGTGCTAGCTGTGTAGGACAGTGAAGAGGCTGACGCGTGTGTGTCCGTAGAGCTGCTAGAAAGCGTACGTGACGAGCAGGAAGGGCTTTCAGAGCAGCCGGTTCTCGTCTTGCACAGTCGCCACACATCCGCACTTTTAGTGCCTCAGAACCCCGGACAGCTTGCAAAACACGGCTGTAACTGTCCCAGCGCAAGCTGTTCAGGAAAGCACAGAAACGCGATGTTCGCGTGCTTTTAGCGCTGCTCGCAAGAAGCCTCCGGAGCAGGCACTTCTCGTGCAGCAACAACCGTGCCTGCTACGATCTTTCCTAGCCTCTTTTCCTCCGGGCAGCCGGCTTGAGCTGATGTGAAGTGTTGGTGGGCAAATCATCCAGAGAAGCGTCGCAATGCTTCTGGGCTGTTAGCAAGAGCTTTCCTTGCTGAGCCTTTTCACGTTGGAGATTAGCTGGACATTTGCCGGTTTAGTGCCTTGTTTCTTCTGCGCAGCTTGCACAAAGCTCATTGCGGCTTTCGCGGTTCGAGTTGTGCATCGCCGGAGCTCTGCGGGAAAGAGCGAGAGAAGAGCCGCGAAAGCTCCGAGTGCGGCCAGCTCGCGTGTAGCCGCGAATGTGCGCTGTTCGCCGGTTGCAGGGCGACTGCCTTCTGCGCGGCTGCTTCCAAGTTGACGGTAACTGCCAGCGTGCTAGCTGTGTAGGACAGTGAAGAGGCTGACGCGTGTGTGTCCGTAGAGCTGCTAGAAAGCGTACGTGACGAGCAGGAAGGGCTTTCAGAGCAGCCGGTTCTCGTCTTGCACAGTCGCCACACATCCGCACTTTTAGTGCCTCAGAACCCCGGACAGCTTGCAAAACACGTCTGTAACTGTCCCAGCGCAAGCTGTTCAGGAAAGCACAGAAACGCGATGTTCGCGTGCTTTTAGCGCTGCTCGCAAGAAGCCTCCGGAGCAGGCACTTCTCGTGCAGCAACAACCGTGCCTGCTACGATCTTTCCTAGCCTCTTTTCCTCCGGGCAGCCGGCTTGAGCTGATGTGAAGTGTTGGTGGGCAAATCATCCAGAGAAGCGTCGCAATGCTTCTGGGCTGTTAGCAAGAGCTTTCCTTGCTGAGCCTTTTCACGTTGGAGATTAGCTGGACATTTGCCGGTTTAGTGCCTTGTTTCTTCTGCGCAGCTTGCACAAAGCTCATTGCGGCTTTCGCGGTTCGAGTTGTGCATCGCCGGAGCTCTGCGGGAAAGAGCGAGAGAAGAGCCGCGAAAGCTCCGAGTGCGGCCAGCTCGCGTGTAGCCGCGAATGTGCGCTGTTCGCCGGTTGCAGGGCGAGTGCCTTCTGCGCGGCTGCTTCCAAGTTGACGGTAACTGCCAGCGTGCTAGCTGTGTAGGACAGTGAAGAGGCTGACGCGTGTGTGTCCGTAGAGCTGCTAGAAAGCGTACGTGACGAGCAGGAAGGGCTTTCAGAGCAGCCGGTTCTCGTCTTGCACAGTCGCCACACATCCGCACTTTTAGTGCCTCAGAACCCCGGACAGCTTGCAAAACACGGCTGTAACTGTCCCAGCGCAAGCTGTTCAGGAAAGCACAGAAACGCGATGTTCGCGTGCTTTTAGCGCTGCTCGCAAGAAGCCTCCGGAGCAGGCACTTCTCGTGCAGCAACAACCGTGCCTGCTACGATCTTTCCTAGCCTCTTTTCCTCCGGGCAGCCGGCTTGAGCTGATGTGAAGTGTTGGTGGGCAAATCATCCAGAGAAGCGTCGCAATGCTTCTGGGCTGTTAGCAAGAGCTTTCCTTGCTGACCCTTTTCACGTTGGAGATTAGCTGGACATTTGCCGGTTTAGTGCCTTGTTTCTTCTGCGCAGCTTGCACAAAGCTCATTGCGGCTTTCGCGGTTCGAGTTGTGCATCGCCGGAGCTCTGCGGGAAAGAGCGAGAGAAGAGCCGCGAAAGCTCCGAGTGCGGCCAGCTCGCGTGTAGCCGCGAATGTGCGCTGTTCGCCGGTTGCAGGGCGACTGCCTTCTGCGCGGCTGCTTCCAAGTTGACGGTAACTGCCAGCGTGCTAGCTGTGTAGGACAGTGAAGAGGCTGACGCGTGTGTGTCCGTAGAGCTGCTAGAAAGCGTACGTGACGAGCAGGAAGGGCTTTCAGAGCAGCCGGCTCTCGTCTTGCACAGTCGCCACACATCCGCACTTTTAGTGCCTCAGAACCCCGGACAGCTTGCAAAACACGGCTGTAACTGTCCCAGCGCAAGCTGTTCAGGAAAGCACAGAAACGCGATGTTCGCGTGCTTTTAGCGCTGCTCGCAAGAAGCCTCCGGAGCAGGCACTTCTCGTGCAGCAACAACCGTGCCTGCTACGATCTTTCCTAGCCTCTTTTCCTCCGGGCAGCCGGCTTGAGCTGATGTGAAGTGTTGGTGGGCAAATCATCCAGAGAAGCGTCGCAATGCTTCTGGGCTGTTAGCAAGAGCTTTCCTTGCTGAGCCTTTTCACGTTGGAGATTAGCTGGACATTTGCCGGTTTAGTGCCTTGTTTCTTCTGCGCAGCTTGCACAAAGCTCATTGCGGCTTTCGCGGTTCGAGTTGTGCATCGCCGGAGCTCTGCGGGAAAGAGCGAGAGAAGAGCCGCGAAAGCTCCGAGTGCGGCCAGCTCGCGTGTAGCCGCGAATGTGCGCTGTTCGCCGGTTGCAGGGCGACTGCCTTCTGCGCGGCTGCTTCCAAGTTGACGGTAACTGCCAGCGTGCTAGCTGTGTAGGACAGTGAAGAGGCTGACGCGTGTGTGTCCGTAGAGCTGCTAGAAAGCGTACGTGACGAGCAGGAAGGGCTTTCAGAGCAGCCGGTTCTCGTCTTGCACAGTCGCCACACATCCGCACTTTTAGTGCCTCAGAACCCCGGACAGCTTGCAAAACACGGCTGTAACTGTCCCAGCGCAAGCTGTTCAGGAAAGCACAGAAACGCGATGTTCGCGTGCTTTTAGCGCTGCTCGCAAGAAGCCTCCGGAGCAGGCACTTCTCGTGCAGCAACAACCGTGCCTGCTACGATCTTTCCTAGCCTCTTTTCCTCCGGGCAGCCGGCTTGAGCTGATGTGAAGTGTTGGTGGGCAAATCATCCAGAGAAGCGTCGCAATGCTTCTGGGCTGTTAGCAAGAGCTTTCCTTGCTGAGCCTTTTCACGTTGGAGATTAGCTGGACATTTGCCGGTTTAGTGCCTTGTTTCTTCTGCGCAGCTTGCACAAAGCTCATTGCGGCTTTCGCGGTTCGAGTTGTGCATCGCCGGAGCTCTGCGGGAAAGAGCGAGAGAAGAGCCGCGAAAGCTCCGAGTGCGGCCAGCTCGCGTGTAGCCGCGAATGTGCGCTGTTCGCCGGTTGCAGGGCGACTGCCTTCTGCGCGGCTGCTTCCAAGTTGACGGTAACTGCCAGCGTGCTAGCTGTGTAGGACAGTGAAGAGGCTGACGCGTGTGTGTCCGTAGAGCTGCTAGAAAGCGTACGTGACGAGCAGGAAGGGCTTTCAGAGCAGCCGGCTCTCGTCTTGGACAGTCGCCACACATCCGCACTTTTAGTGCCTCAGAACCCCGGACAGCTTGCAAAACACGGCTGTAACTGTCCCAGCGCAAGCTGTTCAGGAAAGCACAGAAACGCGATGTTCGCGTGCTTTTAGCGCTGCTCGCAAGAAGCCTCCGGAGCAGGCACTTCTCGTGCAGCAACAACCGTGCCTGCTACGATCTTTCCTAGCCTCTTTTCCTCCGGGCAGCCGGCTTGAGCTGATGTGAAGTGTTGGTGGGCAAATCATCCAGAGAAGCGTCGCAATGCTTCTGGGCTGTTAGCAAGAGCTTTCCTTGCTGAGCCTTTTCACGTTGGAGATTAGCTGGACATTTGCCGGTTTAGTGCCTTGTTTCTTCTGCGCAGCTTGCACAAAGCTCATTGCGGCTTTCGCGGTTCGAGTTGTGCATCGCCGGAGCTCTGCGGGAAAGAGCGAGAGAAGAGCCGCGAAAGCTCCGAGTGCGGCCAGCTCGCGTGTAGCCGCGAATGTGCGCTGTTCGCCGGTTGCAGGGCGAGTGCCTTCTGCGCGGCTGCTTCCAAGTTGACGGTAACTGCCAGCGTGCTAGCTGTGTAGGACAGTGAAGAGGCTGACGCGTGTGTGTCCGTAGAGCTGCTAGAAAGCGTACGTGACGAGCAGGAAGGGCTTTCAGAGCAGCCGGTTCTCGTCTTGGACAGTCGCCACACATCCGCACTTTTAGTGCCTCAGAACCCCGGACAGCTTGCAAAACACGGCTGTAACTGTCCCAGCGCAAGCTGTTCAGGAAAGCACAGAAACGCGATGTTCGCGTGCTTTTAGCGCTGCTCGCAAGAAGCCTCCGGAGCAGGCACTTCTCGTGCAGCAACAACCGTGCCTGCTACGATCTTTCCTAGCCTCTTTTCCTCCGGGCAGCCGGCTTGAGCTGATGTGAAGTGTTGGTGGGCAAATCATCCAGAGAAGCGTCGCAATGCTTCTGGGCTGTTAGCAAGAGCTTTCCTTGCTGAGCCTTTTCACGTTGGAGATTAGCTGGACATTTGCCGGTTTAGTGCCTTGTTTCTTCTGCGCAGCTTGCACAAAGCTCATTGCGGCTTTCGCGGTTCGAGTTGTGCATCGCCGGAGCTCTGCGGGAAAGAGCGAGAGAAGAGCCGCGAAAGCTCCGAGTGCGGCCAGCTCGCGTGTAGCCGCGAATGTGCGCTGTTCGCCGGTTGCAGGGCGACTGCCTTCTGCGCGGCTGCTTCCAAGTTGACGGTAACTGCCAGCGTGCTAGCTGTGTAGGACAGTGAAGAGGCTGACGCGTGTGTGTCCGTAGAGCTGCTAGAAAGCGTACGTGACGAGCAGGAAGGGCTTTCAGAGCAGCCGGTTCTCGTCTTGGACAGTCGCCACACATCCGCACTTTTAGTGCCTCAGAACCCCGGACAGCTTGCAAAACACGGCTGTAACTGTCCCAGCGCAAGCTGTTCAGGAAAGCACAGAAACGCGATGTTCGCGTGCTTTTAGCGCTGCTCGCAAGAAGCCTCCGGAGCAGGCACTTCTCGTGCAGCAACAACCGTGCCTGCTACGATCTTTCCTAGCCTCTTTTCCTCCGGGCAGCCGGCTTGAGCTGATGTGAAGTGTTGGTGGGCAAATCATCCAGAGAAGCGTCGCAATGCTTCTGGGCTGTTAGCAAGAGCTTTCCTTGCTGACCCTTTTCACGTTGGAGATTAGCTGGACATTTGCCGGTTTAGTGCCTTGTTTCTTCTGCGCAGCTTGCACAAAGCTCATTGCGGCTTTCGCGGTTCGAGTTGTGCATCGCCGGAGCTCTGCGGGAAAGAGCGAGAGAAGAGCCGCGAAAGCTCCGAGTGCGGCCAGCTCGCGTGTAGCCGCGAATGTGCGCTGTTCGCCGGTTGCAGGGCGACTGCCTTCTGCGCGGCTGCTTCCAAGTTGACGGTAACTGCCAGCGTGCTAGCTGTGTAGGACAGTGAAGAGGCTGACGCGTGTGTGTCCGTAGAGCTGCTAGAAAGCGTACGTGACGAGCAGGAAGGGCTTTCAGAGCAGCCGGTTCTCGTCTTGCACAGTCGCCACACATCCGCACTTTTAGTGCCTCAGAACCCCGGACAGCTTGCAAAACACGGCTGTAACTGTCCCAGCGCAAGCTGTTCAGGAAAGCACAGAAACGCGATGTTCGCGTGCTTTTAGCGCTGCTCGCAAGAAGCCTCCGGAGCAGGCACTTCTCGTGCAGCAACAACCGTGCCTGCTACGATCTTTCCTAGCCTCTTTTCCTCCGGGCAGCCGGCTTGAGCTGATGTGAAGTGTTGGTGGGCAAATCATCCAGAGAAGCGTCGCAATGCTTCTGGGCTGTTAGCAAGAGCTTTCCTTGCTGAGCCTTTTCACGTTGGAGATTAGCTGGACATTTGCCGGTTTAGTGCCTTGTTTCTTCTGCGCAGCTTGCACAAAGCTCATTGCGGCTTTCGCGGTTCGAGTTGTGCATCGCCGGAGCTCTGCGGGAAAGAGCGAGAGAAGAGCCGCGAAAGCTCCGAGTGCGGCCAGCTCGCGTGTAGCCGCGAATGTGCGCTGTTCGCCGGTTGCAGGGCGAGTGCCTTCTGCGCGGCTGCTTCCAAGTTGACGGTAACTGCCAGCGTGCTAGCTGTGTAGGACAGTGAAGAGGCTGACGCGTGTGTGTCCGTAGAGCTGCTAGAAAGCGTACGTGACGAGCAGGAAGGGCTTTCAGAGCAGCCGGTTCTCGTCTTGCACAGTCGCCACACATCCGCACTTTTAGTGCCTCAGAACCCCGGACAGCTTGCAAAACACGGCTGTAACTGTCCCAGCGCAAGCTGTTCAGGAAAGCACAGAAACGCGATGTTCGCGTGCTTTTAGCGCTGCTCGCAAGAAGCCTCCGGAGCAGGCACTTCTCGTGCAGCAACAACCGTGCCTGCTACGATCTTTCCTAGCCTCTTTTCCTCCGGGCAGCCGGCTTGAGCTGATGTGAAGTGTTGGTGGGCAAATCATCCAGAGAAGCGTCGCAATGCTTCTGGGCTGTTAGCAAGAGCTTTCCTTGCTGAGCCTTTTCACGTTGGAGATTAGCTGGACATTTGCCGGTTTAGTGCCTTGTTTCTTCTGCGCAGCTTGCACAAAGCTCATTGCGGCTTTCGCGGTTCGAGTTGTGCATCGCCGGAGCTCTGCGGGAAAGAGCGAGAGAAGAGCCGCGAAAGCTCCGAGTGCGGCCAGCTCGCGTGTAGCCGCGAATGTGCGCTGTTCGCCGGTTGCAGGGCGACTGCCTTCTGCGCGGCTGCTTCCAAGTTGACGGTAACTGCCAGCGTGCTAGCTGTGTAGGACAGTGAAGAGGCTGACGCGTGTGTGTCCGTAGAGCTGCTAGAAAGCGTACGTGACGAGCAGGAAGGGCTTTCAGAGCAGCCGGCTCTCGTCTTGCACAGTCGCCACACATCCGCACTTTTAGTGCCTCAGAACCCCGGACAGCTTGCAAAACACGGCTGTAACTGTCCCAGCGCAAGCTGTTCAGGAAAGCACAGAAACGCGATGTTCGCGTGCTTTTAGCGCTGCTCGCAAGAAGCCTCCGGAGCAGGCACTTCTCGTGCAGCAACAACCGTGCCTGCTACGATCTTTCCTAGCCTCTTTTCCTCCGGGCAGCCGGCTTGAGCTGATGTGAAGTGTTGGTGGGCAAATCATCCAGAGAAGCGTCGCAATGCTTCTGGGCTGTTAGCAAGAGCTTTCCTTGCTGACCCTTTTCACGTTGGAGATTAGCTGGACATTTGCCGGTTTAGTGCCTTGTTTCTTCTGCGCAGCTTGCACAAAGCTCATTGCGGCTTTCGCGGTTCGAGTTGTGCATCGCCGGAGCTCTGCGGGAAAGAGCGAGAGAAGAGCCGCGAAAGCTCCGAGTGCGGCCAGCTCGCGTGTAGCCGCGAATGTGCGCTGTTCGCCGGTTGCAGGGCGACTGCCTTCTGCGCGGCTGCTTCCAAGTTGACGGTAACTGCCAGCGTGCTAGCTGTGTAGGACAGTGAAGAGGCTGACGCGTGTGTGTCCGTAGAGCTGCTAGAAAGCGTACGTGACGAGCAGGAAGGGCTTTCAGAGCAGCCGGTTCTCGTCTTGCACAGTCGCCACACATCCGCACTTTTAGTGCCTCAGAACCCCGGACAGCTTGCAAAACACGGCTGTAACTGTCCCAGCGCAAGCTGTTCAGGAAAGCACAGAAACGCGATGTTCGCGTGCTTTTAGCGCTGCTCGCAAGAAGCCTCCGGAGCAGGCACTTCTCGTGCAGCAACAACCGTGCCTGCTACGATCTTTCCTAGCCTCTTTTCCTCCGGGCAGCCGGCTTGAGCTGATGTGAAGTGTTGGTGGGCAAATCATCCAGAGAAGCGTCGCAATCCTTCTGGGCTGTTAGCAAGAGCTTTCCTTGCTGAGCCTTTTCACGTTGGAGATTAGCTGGACATTTGCCGGTTTAGTGCCTTGTTTCTTCTGCGCAGCTTGCACAAAGCTCATTGCGGCTTTCGCGGTTCGAGTTGTGCATCGCCGGAGCTCTGCGGGAAAGAGCGAGAGAAGAGCCGCGAAAGCTCCGAGTGCGGCCAGCTCGCGTGTAGCCGCGAATGTGCGCTGTTCGCCGGTTGCAGGGCGACTGCCTTCTGCGCGGCTGCTTCCAAGTTGACGGTAACTGCCAGCGTGCTAGCTGTGTAGGACAGTGAAGAGGCTGACGCGTGTGTGTCCGTAGAGCTGCTAGAAAGCGTACGTGACGAGCAGGAAGGGCTTTCAGAGCAGCCGGCTCTCGTCTTGGACAGTCGCCACACATCCGCACTTTTAGTGCCTCAGAACCCCGGACAGCTTGCAAAACACGGCTGTAACTGTCCCAGCGCAAGCTGTTCAGGAAAGCACAGAAACGCGATGTTCGCGTGCTTTTAGCGCTGCTCGCAAGAAGCCTCCGGAGCAGGCACTTCTCGTGCAGCAACAACCGTGCCTGCTACGATCTTTCCTAGCCTCTTTTCCTCCGGGCAGCCGGCTTGAGCTGATGTGAAGTGTTGGTGGGCAAATCATCCAGAGAAGCGTCGCAATGCTTCTGGGCTGTTAGCAAGAGCTTTCCTTGCTGAGCCTTTTCACGTTGGAGATTAGCTGGACATTTGCCGGTTTAGTGCCTTGTTTCTTCTGCGCAGCTTGCACAAAGCTCATTGCGGCTTTCGCGGTTCGAGTTGTGCATCGCCGGAGCTCTGCGGGAAAGAGCGAGAGAAGAGCCGCGAAAGCTCCGAGTGCGGCCAGCTCGCGTGTAGCCGCGAATGTGCGCTGTTCGCCGGTTGCAGGGCGACTGCCTTCTGCGCGGCTGCTTCCAAGTTGACGGTAACTGCCAGCGTGCTAGCTGTGTAGGACAGTGAAGAGGCTGACGCGTGTGTGTCCGTAGAGCTGCTAGAAAGCGTACGTGACGAGCAGGAAGGGCTTTCAGAGCAGCCGGTTCTCGTCTTGCACAGTCGCCACACATCCGCACTTTTAGTGCCTCAGAACCCCGGACAGCTTGCAAAACACGGCTGTAACTGTCCCAGCGCAAGCTGTTCAGGAAAGCACAGAAACGCGATGTTCGCGTGCTTTTAGCGCTGCTCGCAAGAAGCCTCCGGAGCAGGCACTTCTCGTGCAGCAACAACCGTGCCTGCTACGATCTTTCCTAGCCTCTTTTCCTCCGGGCAGCCGGCTTGAGCTGATGTGAAGTGTTGGTGGGCAAATCATCCAGAGAAGCGTCGCAATGCTTCTGGGCTGTTAGCAAGAGCTTTCCTTGCTGAGCCTTTTCACGTTGGAGATTAGCTGGACATTTGCCGGTTTAGTGCCTTGTTTCTTCTGCGCAGCTTGCACAAAGCTCATTGCGGCTTTCGCGGTTCGAGTTGTGCATCGCCGGAGCTCTGCGGGAAAGAGCGAGAGAAGAGCCGCGAAAGCTCCGAGTGCGGCCAGCTCGCGTGTAGCCGCGAATGTGCGCTGTTCGCCGGTTGCAGGGCGACTGCCTTCTGCGCGGCTGCTTCCAAGTTGACGGTAACTGCCAGCGTGCTAGCTGTGTAGGACAGTGAAGAGGCTGACGCGTGTGTGTCCGTAGAGCTGCTAGAAAGCGTACGTGACGAGCAGGAAGGGCTTTCAGAGCAGCCGGTTCTCGTCTTGCACAGTCGCCACACATCCGCACTTTTAGTGCCTCAGAACCCCGGACAGCTTGCAAAACACGGCTGTAACTGTCCCAGCGCAAGCTGTTCAGGAAAGCACAGAAACGCGATGTTCGCGTGCTTTTAGCGCTGCTCGCAAGAAGCCTCCGGAGCAGGCACTTCTCGTGCAGCAACAACCGTGCCTGCTACGATCTTTCCTAGCCTCTTTTCCTCCGGGCAGCCGGCTTGAGCTGATGTGAAGTGTTGGTGGGCAAATCATCCAGAGAAGCGTCGCAATGCTTCTGGGCTGTTAGCAAGAGCTTTCCTTGCTGAGCCTTTTCACGTTGGAGATTAGCTGGACATTTGCCGGTTTAGTGCCTTGTTTCTTCTGCGCAGCTTGCACAAAGCTCATTGCGGCTTTCGCGGTTCGAGTTGTGCATCGCCGGAGCTCTGCGGGAAAGAGCGAGAGAAGAGCCGCGAAAGCTCCGAGTGCGGCCAGCTCGCGTGTAGCCGCGAATGTGCGCTGTTCGCCGGTTGCAGGGCGACTGCCTTCTGCGCGGCTGCTTCCAAGTTGACGGTAACTGCCAGCGTGCTAGCTGTGTAGGACAGTGAAGAGGCTGACGCGTGTGTGTCCGTAGAGCTGCTAGAAAGCGTACGTGACGAGCAGGAAGGGCTTTCAGAGCAGCCGGTTCTCGTCTTGCACAGTCGCCACACATCCGCACTTTTAGTGCCTCAGAACCCCGGACAGCTTGCAAAACACGGCTGTAACTGTCCCAGCGCAAGCTGTTCAGGAAAGCACAGAAACGCGATGTTCGCGTGCTTTTAGCGCTGCTCGCAAGAAGCCTCCGGAGCAGGCACTTCTCGTGCAGCAACAACCGTGCCTGCTACGATCTTTCCTAGCCTCTTTTCCTCCGGGCAGCCGGCTTGAGCTGATGTGAAGTGTTGGTGGGCAAATCATCCAGAGAAGCGTCGCAATGCTTCTGGGCTGTTAGCAAGAGCTTTCCTTGCTGAGCCTTTTCACGTTGGAGATTAGCTGGACATTTGCCGGTTTAGTGCCTTGTTTCTTCTGCGCAGCTTGCACAAAGCTCATTGCGGCTTTCGCGGTTCGAGTTGTGCATCGCCGGAGCTCTGCGGGAAAGAGCGAGAGAAGAGCCGCGAAAGCTCCGAGTGCGGCCAGCTCGCGTGTAGCCGCGAATGTGCGCTGTTCGCCGGTTGCAGGGCGACTGCCTTCTGCGCGGCTGCTTCCAAGTTGACGGTAACTGCCAGCGTGCTAGCTGTGTAGGACAGTGAAGAGGCTGACGCGTGTGTGTCCGTAGAGCTGCTAGAAAGCGTACGTGACGAGCAGGAAGGGCTTTCAGAGCAGCCGGCTCTCGTCTTGGACAGTCGCCACACATCCGCACTTTTAGTGCCTCAGAACCCCGGACAGCTTGCAAAACACGGCTGTAACTGTCCCAGCGCAAGCTGTTCAGGAAAGCACAGAAACGCGATGTTCGCGTGCTTTTAGCGCTGCTCGCAAGAAGCCTCCGGAGCAGGCACTTCTCGTGCAGCAACAACCGTGCCTGCTACGATCTTTCCTAGCCTCTTTTCCTCCGGGCAGCCGGCTTGAGCTGATGTGAAGTGTTGGTGGGCAAATCATCCAGAGAAGCGTCGCAATGCTTCTGGGCTGTTAGCAAGAGCTTTCCTTGCTGACCCTTTTCACGTTGGAGATTAGCTGGACATTTGCCGGTTTAGTGCCTTGTTTCTTCTGCGCAGCTTGCACAAAGCTCATTGCGGCTTTCGCGGTTCGAGTTGTGCATCGCCGGAGCTCTGCGGGAAAGAGCGAGAGAAGAGCCGCGAAAGCTCCGAGTGCGGCCAGCTCGCGTGTAGCCGCGAATGTGCGCTGTTCGCCGGTTGCAGGGCGACTGCCTTCTGCGCGGCTGCTTCCAAGTTGACGGTAACTGCCAGCGTGCTAGCTGTGTAGGACAGTGAAGAGGCTGACGCGTGTGTGTCCGTAGAGCTGCTAGAAAGCGTACGTGACGAGCAGGAAGGGCTTTCAGAGCAGCCGGTTCTCGTCTTGGACAGTCGCCACACATCCGCACTTTTAGTGCCTCAGAACCCCGGACAGCTTGCAAAACACGGCTGTAACTGTCCCAGCGCAAGCTGTTCAGGAAAGCACAGAAACGCGATGTTCGCGTGCTTTTAGCGCTGCTCGCAAGAAGCCTCCGGAGCAGGCACTTCTCGTGCAGCAACAACCGTGCCTGCTACGATCTTTCCTAGCCTCTTTTCCTCCGGGCAGCCGGCTTGAGCTGATGTGAAGTGTTGGTGGGCAAATCATCCAGAGAAGCGTCGCAATGCTTCTGGGCTGTTAGCAAGAGCTTTCCTTGCTGAGCCTTTTCACGTTGGAGATTAGCTGGACATTTGCCGGTTTAGTGCCTTGTTTCTTCTGCGCAGCTTGCACAAAGCTCATTGCGGCTTTCGCGGTTCGAGTTGTGCATCGCCGGAGCTCTGCGGGAAAGAGCGAGAGAAGAGCCGCGAAAGCTCCGAGTGCGGCCAGCTCGCGTGTAGCCGCGAATGTGCGCTGTTCGCCGGTTGCAGGGCGAGTGCCTTCTGCGCGGCTGCTTCCAAGTTGACGGTAACTGCCAGCGTGCTAGCTGTGTAGGACAGTGAAGAGGCTGACGCGTGTGTGTCCGTAGAGCTGCTAGAAAGCGTACGTGACGAGCAGGAAGGGCTTTCAGAGCAGCCGGTTCTCGTCTTGCACAGTCGCCACACATCCGCACTTTTAGTGCCTCAGAACCCCGGACAGCTTGCAAAACACGGCTGTAACTGTCCCAGCGCAAGCTGTTCAGGAAAGCACAGAAACGCGATGTTCGCGTGCTTTTAGCGCTGCTCGCAAGAAGCCTCCGGAGCAGGCACTTCTCGTGCAGCAACAACCGTGCCTGCTACGATCTTTCCTAGCCTCTTTTCCTCCGGGCAGCCGGCTTGAGCTGATGTGAAGTGTTGGTGGGCAAATCATCCAGAGAAGCGTCGCAATGCTTCTGGGCTGTTAGCAAGAGCTTTCCTTGCTGAGCCTTTTCACGTTGGAGATTAGCTGGACATTTGCCGGTTTAGTGCCTTGTTTCTTCTGCGCAGCTTGCACAAAGCTCATTGCGGCTTTCGCGGTTCGAGTTGTGCATCGCCGGAGCTCTGCGGGAAAGAGCGAGAGAAGAGCCGCGAAAGCTCCGAGTGCGGCCAGCTCGCGTGTAGCCGCGAATGTGCGCTGTTCGCCGGTTGCAGGGCGACTGCCTTCTGCGCGGCTGCTTCCAAGTTGACGGTAACTGCCAGCGTGCTAGCTGTGTAGGACAGTGAAGAGGCTGACGCGTGTGTGTCCGTAGAGCTGCTAGAAAGCGTACGTGACGAGCAGGAAGGGCTTTCAGAGCAGCCGGTTCTCGTCTTGCACAGTCGCCACACATCCGCACTTTTAGTGCCTCAGAACCCCGGACAGCTTGCAAAACACGGCTGTAACTGTCCCAGCGCAAGCTGTTCAGGAAAGCACAGAAACGCGATGTTCGCGTGCTTTTAGCGCTGCTCGCGAGAAGCCTCCGGAGCAGGCACTTCTCGTGCAGCAACAACCGTGCCTGCTACGATCTTTCCTAGCCTCTTTTCCTCCGGGCAGCCGGCTTGAGCTGATGTGAAGTGTTGGTGGGCAAATCATCCAGAGAAGCGTCGCAATGCTTCTGGGCTGTTAGCAAGAGCTTTCCTTGCTGAGCCTTTTCACGTTGGAGATTAGCTGGACATTTGCCGGTTTAGTGCCTTGTTTCTTCTGCGCAGCTTGCACAAAGCTCATTGCGGCTTTCGCGGTTCGAGTTGTGCATCGCCGGAGCTCTGCGGGAAAGAGCGAGAGAAGAGCCGCGAAAGCTCCGAGTGCGGCCAGCTCGCGTGTAGCCGCGAATGTGCGCTGTTCGCCGGTTGCAGGGCGACTGCCTTCTGCGCGGCTGCTTCCAAGTTGACGGGAACTGCCAGCGTGCTAGCTGTGTCGGACAGTGAAGAGGCTGACGCGTGTGTGTCCGTAGAGCTGCTAGAAAGCGTACGTGACGAGCAGGAAGGGCTTTCAGAGCAGCCGGTTCTCGTCTTGGACAGTCGCCACACATCCGCACTTTTAGTGCCTCAGAACCCCGGACAGCTTGCAAAACACGGCTGTAACTGTCCCAGCGCAAGCTGTTCAGGAAAGCACAGAAACGCGATGTTCGCGTGCTTTTAGCGCTGCTCGCAAGAAGCCTCCGGAGCAGGCACTTCTCGTGCAGCAACAACCGTGCCTGCTACGATCTTTCCTAGCCTCTTTTCCTCCGGGCAGCCGGCTTGAGCTGATGTGAAGTGTTGGTGGGCAAATCATCCAGAGAAGCGTCGCAATGCTTCTGGGCTGTTAGCAAGAGCTTTCCTTGCTGACCCTTTTCACGTTGGAGATTAGCTGGACATTTGCCGGTTTAGTGCCTTGTTTCTTCTGCGCAGCTTGCACAAAGCTCATTGCGGCTTTCGCGGTTCGAGTTGTGCATCGCCGGAGCTCTGCGGGAAAGAGCGAGAGAAGAGCCGCGAAAGCTCCGAGTGCGGCCAGCTCGCGTGTAGCCGCGAATGTGCGCTGTTCGCCGGTTGCAGGGCGACTGCCTTCTGCGCGGCTGCTTCCAAGTTGACGGTAACTGCCAGCGTGCTAGCTGTGTAGGACAGTGAAGAGGCTGACGCGTGTGTGTCCGTAGAGCTGCTAGAAAGCGTACGTGACGAGCAGGAAGGGCTTTCAGAGCAGCCGGTTCTCGTCTTGGACAGTCGCCACACATCCGCACTTTTAGTGCCTCAGAACCCCGGACAGCTTGCAAAACACGGCTGTAACTGTCCCAGCGCAAGCTGTTCAGGAAAGCACAGAAACGCGATGTTCGCGTGCTTTTAGCGCTGCTCGCAAGAAGCCTCCGGAGCAGGCACTTCTCGTGCAGCAACAACCGTGCCTGCTACGATCTTTCCTAGCCTCTTTTCCTCCGGGCAGCCGGCTTGAGCTGATGTGAAGTGTTGGTGGGCAAATCATCCAGAGAAGCGTCGCAATGCTTCTGGGCTGTTAGCAAGAGCTTTCCTTGCTGAGCCTTTTCACGTTGGAGATTAGCTGGACATTTGCCGGTTTAGTGCCTTGTTTCTTCTGCGCAGCTTGCACAAAGCTCATTGCGGCTTTCGCGGTTCGAGTTGTGCATCGCCGGAGCTCTGCGGGAAAGAGCGAGAGAAGAGCCGCGAAAGCTCCGAGTGCGGCCAGCTCGCGTGTAGCCGCGAATGTGCGCTGTTCGCCGGTTGCAGGGCGACTGCCTTCTGCGCGGCTGCTTCCAAGTTGACGGTAACTGCCAGCGTGCTAGCTGTGTAGGACAGTGAAGAGGCTGACGCGTGTGTGTCCGTAGAGCTGCTAGAAAGCGTACGTGACGAGCAGGAAGGGCTTTCAGAGCAGCCGGTTCTCGTCTTGGACAGTCGCCACACATCCGCACTTTTAGTGCCTCAGAACCCCGGACAGCTTGCAAAACACGGCTGTAACTGTCCCAGCGCAAGCTGTTCAGGAAAGCACAGAAACGCGATGTTCGCGTGCTTTTAGCGCTGCTCGCAAGAAGCCTCCGGAGCAGGCACTTCTCGTGCAGCAACAACCGTGCCTGCTACGATCTTTCCTAGCCTCTTTTCCTCCGGGCAGCCGGCTTGAGCTGATGTGAAGTGTTGGTGGGCAAATCATCCAGAGAAGCGTCGCAATGCTTCTGGGCTGTTAGCAAGAGCTTTCCTTGCTGAGCCTTTTCACGTTGGAGATTAGCTGGACATTTGCCGGTTTAGTGCCTTGTTTCTTCTGCGCAGCTTGCACAAAGCTCATTGCGGCTTTCGCGGTTCGAGTTGTGCATCGCCGGAGCTCTGCGGGAAAGAGCGAGAGAAGAGCCGCGAAAGCTCCGAGTGCGGCCAGCTCGCGTGTAGCCGCGAATGTGCGCTGTTCGCCGGTTGCAGGGCGACTGCCTTCTGCGCGGCTGCTTCCAAGTTGACGGTAACTGCCAGCGTGCTAGCTGTGTAGGACAGTGAAGAGGCTGACGCGTGTGTGTCCGTAGAGCTGCTAGAAAGCGTACGTGACGAGCAGGAAGGGCTTTCAGAGCAGCCGGCTCTCGTCTTGGACAGTCGCCACACATCCGCACTTTTAGTGCCTCAGAACCCCGGACAGCTTGCAAAACACGGCTGTAACTGTCCCAGCGCAAGCTGTTCAGGAAAGCACAGAAACGCGATGTTCGCGTGCTTTTAGCGCTGCTCGCAAGAAGCCTCCGGAGCAGGCACTTCTCGTGCAGCAACAACCGTGCCTGCTACGATCTTTCCTAGCCTCTTTTCCTCCGGGCAGCCGGCTTGAGCTGATGTGAAGTGTTGGTGGGCAAATCATCCAGAGAAGCGTCGCAATGCTTCTGGGCTGTTAGCAAGAGCTTTCCTTGCTGACCCTTTTCACGTTGGAGATTAGCTGGACATTTGCCGGTTTAGTGCCTTGTTTCTTCTGCGCAGCTTGCACAAAGCTCATTGCGGCTTTCGCGGTTCGAGTTGTGCATCGCCGGAGCTCTGCGGGAAAGAGCGAGAGAAGAGCCGCGAAAGCTCCGAGTGCGGCCAGCTCGCGTGTAGCCGCGAATGTGCGCTGTTCGCCGGTTGCAGGGCGAGTGCCTTCTGCGCGGCTGCTTCCAAGTTGACGGTAACTGCCAGCGTGCTAGCTGTGTAGGACAGTGAAGAGGCTGACGCGTGTGTGTCCGTAGAGCTGCTAGAAAGCGTACGTGACGAGCAGGAAGGGCTTTCAGAGCAGCCGGTTCTCGTCTTGCACAGTCGCCACACATCCGCACTTTTAGTGCCTCAGAACCCCGGACAGCTTGCAAAACACGGCTGTAACTGTCCCAGCGCAAGCTGTTCAGGAAAGCACAGAAACGCGATGTTCGCGTGCTTTTAGCGCTGCTCGCAAGAAGCCTCCGGAGCAGGCACTTCTCGTGCAGCAACAACCGTGCCTGCTACGATCTTTCCTAGCCTCTTTTCCTCCGGGCAGCCGGCTTGAGCTGATGTGAAGTGTTGGTGGGCAAATCATCCAGAGAAGCGTCGCAATGCTTCTGGGCTGTTAGCAAGAGCTTTCCTTGCTGAGCCTTTTCACGTTGGAGATTAGCTGGACATTTGCCGGTTTAGTGCCTTGTTTCTTCTGCGCAGCTTGCACAAAGCTCATTGCGGCTTTCGCGGTTCGAGTTGTGCATCGCCGGAGCTCTGCGGGAAAGAGCGAGAGAAGAGCCGCGAAAGCTCCGAGTGCGGCCAGCTCGCGTGTAGCCGCGAATGTGCGCTGTTCGCCGGTTGCAGGGCGACTGCCTTCTGCGCGGCTGCTTCCAAGTTGACGGTAACTGCCAGCGTGCTAGCTGTGTAGGACAGTGAAGAGGCTGACGCGTGTGTGTCCGTAGAGCTGCTAGAAAGCGTACGTGACGAGCAGGAAGGGCTTTCAGAGCAGCCGGTTCTCGTCTTGGACAGTCGCCACACATCCGCACTTTTAGTGCCTCAGAACCCCGGACAGCTTGCAAAACACGGCTGTAACTGTCCCAGCGCAAGCTGTTCAGGAAAGCACAGAAACGCGATGTTCGCGTGCTTTTAGCGCTGCTCGCAAGAAGCCTCCGGAGCAGGCACTTCTCGTGCAGCAACAACCGTGCCTGCTACGATCTTTCCTAGCCTCTTTTCCTCCGGGCAGCCGGCTTGAGCTGATGTGAAGTGTTGGTGGGCAAATCATCCAGAGAAGCGTCGCAATGCTTCTGGGCTGTTAGCAAGAGCTTTCCTTGCTGAGCCTTTTCACGTTGGAGATTAGCTGGACATTTGCCGGTTTAGTGCCTTGTTTCTTCTGCGCAGCTTGCACAAAGCTCATTGCGGCTTTCGCGGTTCGAGTTGTGCATCGCCGGAGCTCTGCGGGAAAGAGCGAGAGAAGAGCCGCGAAAGCTCCGAGTGCGGCCAGCTCGCGTGTAGCCGCGAATGTGCGCTGTTCGCCGGTTGCAGGGCGACTGCCTTCTGCGCGGCTGCTTCCAAGTTGACGGTAACTGCCAGCGTGCTAGCTGTGTAGGACAGTGAAGAGGCTGACGCGTGTGTGTCCGTAGAGCTGCTAGAAAGCGTACGTGACGAGCAGGAAGGGCTTTCAGAGCAGCCGGTTCTCGTCTTGGACAGTCGCCACACATCCGCACTTTTAGTGCCTCAGAACCCCGGACAGCTTGCAAAACACGGCTGTAACTGTCCCAGCGCAAGCTGTTCAGGAAAGCACAGAAACGCGATGTTCGCGTGCTTTTAGCGCTGCTCGCAAGAAGCCTCCGGAGCAGGCACTTCTCGTGCAGCAACAACCGTGCCTGCTACGATCTTTCCTAGCCTCTTTTCCTCCGGGCAGCCGGCTTGAGCTGATGTGAAGTGTTGGTGGGCAAATCATCCAGAGAAGCGTCGCAATGCTTCTGGGCTGTTAGCAAGAGCTTTCCTTGCTGAGCCTTTTCACGTTGGAGATTAGCTGGACATTTGCCGGTTTAGTGCCTTGTTTCTTCTGCGCAGCTTGCACAAAGCTCATTGCGGCTTTCGCGGTTCGAGTTGTGCATCGCCGGAGCTCTGCGGGAAAGAGCGAGAGAAGAGCCGCGAAAGCTCCGAGTGCGGCCAGCTCGCGTGTAGCCGCGAATGTGCGCTGTTCGCCGGTTGCAGGGCGACTGCCTTCTGCGCGGCTGCTTCCAAGTTGACGGTAACTGCCAGCGTGCTAGCTGTGTAGGACAGTGAAGAGGCTGACGCGTGTGTGTCCGTAGAGCTGCTAGAAAGCGTACGTGACGAGCAGGAAGGGCTTTCAGAGCAGCCGGTTCTCGTCTTGGACAGTCGCCACACATCCGCACTTCTAGTGCCTCAGAACCCCGGACAGCTTGCAAAACACGGCTGTAACTGTCCCAGCGCAAGCTGTTCAGGAAAGCACAGAAACGCGATGTTCGCGTGCTTTTAGCGCTGCTCGCAAGAAGCCTCCGGAGCAGGCACTTCTCGTGCAGCAACAACCGTGCCTGCTACGATCTTTCCTAGCCTCTTTTCCTCCGGGCAGCCGGCTTGAGCTGATGTGAAGTGTTGGTGGGCAAATCATCCAGAGAAGCGTCGCAATGCTTCTGGGCTGTTAGCAAGAGCTTTCCTTGCTGAGCCTTTTCACGTTGGAGATTAGCTGGACATTTGCCGGTTTAGTGCCTTGTTTCTTCTGCGCAGCTTGCACAAAGCTCATTGCGGCTTTCGCGGTTCGAGTTGTGCATCGCCGGAGCTCTGCGGGAAAGAGCGAGAGAAGAGCCGCGAAAGCTCCGAGTGCGGCCAGCTCGCGTGTAGCCGCGAATGTGCGCTGTTCGCCGGTTGCAGGGCGACTGCCTTCTGCGCGGCTGCTTCCAAGTTGACGGTAACTGCCAGCGTGCTAGCTGTGTAGGACAGTGAAGAGGCTGACGCGTGTGTGTCCGTAGAGCTGCTAGAAAGCGTACGTGACGAGCAGGAAGGGCTTTCAGAGCAGCCGGTTCTCGTCTTGCACAGTCGCCACACATCCGCACTTTTAGTGCCTCAGAACCCCGGACAGCTTGCAAAACACGGCTGTAACTGTCCCAGCGCAAGCTGTTCAGGAAAGCACAGAAACGCGATGTTCGCGTGCTTTTAGCGCTGCTCGCAAGAAGCCTCCGGAGCAGGCACTTCTCGTGCAGCAACAACCGTGCCTGCTACGATCTTTCCTAGCCTCTTTTCCTCCGGGCAGCCGGCTTGAGCTGATGTGAAGTGTTGGTGGGCAAATCATCCAGAGAAGCGTCGCAATGCTTCTGGGCTGTTAGCAAGAGCTTTCCTTGCTGACCCTTTTCACGTTGGAGATTAGCTGGACATTTGCCGGTTTAGTGCCTTGTTTCTTCTGCGCAGCTTGCACAAAGCTCATTGCGGCTTTCGCGGTTCGAGTTGTGCATCGCCGGAGCTCTGCGGGAAAGAGCGAGAGAAGAGCCGCGAAAGCTCCGAGTGCGGCCAGCTCGCGTGTAGCCGCGAATGTGCGCTGTTCGCCGGTTGCAGGGCGACTGCCTTCTGCGCGGCTGCTTCCAAGTTGACGGTAACTGCCAGCGTGCTAGCTGTGTAGGACAGTGAAGAGGCTGACGCGTGTGTGTCCGTAGAGCTGCTAGAAAGCGTACGTGACGAGCAGGAAGGGCTTTCAGAGCAGCCGGTTCTCGTCTTGCACAGTCGCCACACATCCGCACTTTTAGTGCCTCAGAACCCCGGACAGCTTGCAAAACACGGCTGTAACTGTCCCAGCGCAAGCTGTTCAGGAAAGCACAGAAACGCGATGTTCGCGTGCTTTTAGCGCTGCTCGCAAGAAGCCTCCGGAGCAGGCACTTCTCGTGCAGCAACAACCGTGCCTGCTACGATCTTTCCTAGCCTCTTTTCCTCCGGGCAGCCGGCTTGAGCTGATGTGAAGTGTTGGTGGGCAAATCATCCAGAGAAGCGTCGCAATGCTTCTGGGCTGTTAGCAAGAGCTTTCCTTGCTGAGCCTTTTCACGTTGGAGATTAGCTGGACATTTGCCGGTTTAGTGCCTTGTTTCTTCTGCGCAGCTTGCACAAAGCTCATTGCGGCTTTCGCGGTTCGAGTTGTGCATCGCCGGAGCTCTGCGGGAAAGAGCGAGAGAAGAGCCGCGAAAGCTCCGAGTGCGGCCAGCTCGCGTGTAGCCGCGAATGTGCGCTGTTCGCCGGTTGCAGGGCGACTGCCTTCTGCGCGGCTGCTTCCAAGTTGACGGTAACTGCCAGCGTGCTAGCTGTGTAGGACAGTGAAGAGGCTGACGCGTGTGTGTCCGTAGAGCTGCTAGAAAGCGTACGTGACGAGCAGGAAGGGCTTTCAGAGCAGCCGGTTCTCGTCTTGCACAGTCGCCACACATCCGCACTTTTAGTGCCTCAGAACCCCGGACAGCTTGCAAAACACGGCTGTAACTGTCCCAGCGCAAGCTGTTCAGGAAAGCACAGAAACGCGATGTTCGCGTGCTTTTAGCGCTGCTCGCAAGAAGCCTCCGGAGCAGGCACTTCTCGTGCAGCAACAACCGTGCCTGCTACGATCTTTCCTAGCCTCTTTTCCTCCGGGCAGCCGGCTTGAGCTGATGTGAAGTGTTGGTGGGCAAATCATCCAGAGAAGCGTCGCAATGCTTCTGGGCTGTTAGCAAGAGCTTTCCTTGCTGACCCTTTTCACGTTGGAGATTAGCTGGACATTTGCCGGTTTAGTGCCTTGTTTCTTCTGCGCAGCTTGCACAAAGCTCATTGCGGCTTTCGCGGTTCGAGTTGTGCATCGCCGGAGCTCTGCGGGAAAGAGCGAGAGAAGAGCCGCGAAAGCTCCGAGTGCGGCCAGCTCGCGTGTACCCGCGAATGTGCGCTGTTCGCCGGTTGCAGGGCGAGTGCCTTCTGCGCGGCTGCTTCCAAGTTGACGGTAACTGCCAGCGTGCTAGCTGTGTAGGACAGTGAAGAGGCTGACGCGTGTGTGTCCGTAGAGCTGCTAGAAAGCGTACGTGACGAGCAGGAAGGGCTTTCAGAGCAGCCGGTTCTCGTCTTGCACAGTCGCCACACATCCGCACTTTTAGTGCCTCAGAACCCCGGACAGCTTGCAAAACACGGCTGTAACTGTCCCAGCGCAAGCTGTTCAGGAAAGCACAGAAACGCGATGTTCGCGTGCTTTTAGCGCTGCTCGCAAGAAGCCTCCGGAGCAGGCACTTCTCGTGCAGCAACAACCGTGCCTGCTACGATCTTTCCTAGCCTCTTTTCCTCCGGGCAGCCGGCTTGAGCTGATGTGAAGTGTTGGTGGGCAAATCATCCAGAGAAGCGTCGCAATGCTTCTGGGCTGTTAGCAAGAGCTTTCCTTGCTGAGCCTTTTCACGTTGGAGATTAGCTGGACATTTGCCGGTTTAGTGCCTTGTTTCTTCTGCGCAGCTTGCACAAAGCTCATTGCGGCTTTCGCGGTTCGAGTTGTGCATCGCCGGAGCTCTGCGGGAAAGAGCGAGAGAAGAGCCGCGAAAGCTCCGAGTGCGGCCAGCTCGCGTGTAGCCGCGAATGTGCGCTGTTCGCCGGTTGCAGGGCGACTGCCTTCTGCGCGGCTGCTTCCAAGTTGACGGTAACTGCCAGCGTGCTAGCTGTGTAGGACAGTGAAGAGGCTGACGCGTGTGTGTCCGTAGAGCTGCTAGAAAGCGTACGTGACGAGCAGGAAGGGCTTTCAGAGCAGCCGGTTCTCGTCTTGCACAGTCGCCACACATCCGCACTTTTAGTGCCTCAGAACCCCGGACAGCTTGCAAAACACGGCTGTAACTGTCCCAGCGCAAGCTGTTCAGGAAAGCACAGAAACGCGATGTTCGCGTGCTTTTAGCGCTGCTCGCAAGAAGCCTCCGGAGCAGGCACTTCTCGTGCAGCAACAACCGTGCCTGCTACGATCTTTCCTAGCCTCTTTTCCTCCGGGCAGCCGGCTTGAGCTGATGTGAAGTGTTGGTGGGCAAATCATCCAGAGAAGCGTCGCAATGCTTCTGGGCTGTTAGCAAGAGCTTTCCTTGCTGAGCCTTTTCACGTTGGAGATTAGCTGGACATTTGCCGGTTTAGTGCCTTGTTTCTTCTGCGCAGCTTGCACAAAGCTCATTGCGGCTTTCGCGGTTCGAGTTGTGCATCGCCGGAGCTCTGCGGGAAAGAGCGAGAGAAGAGCCGCGAAAGCTCCGAGTGCGGCCAGCTCGCGTGTAGCCGCGAATGTGCGCTGTTCGCCGGTTGCAGGGCGACTGCCTTCTGCGCGGCTGCTTCCAAGTTGACGGTAACTGCCAGCGTGCTAGCTGTGTAGGACAGTGAAGAGGCTGACGCGTGTGTGTCCGTAGAGCTGCTAGAAAGCGTACGTGACGAGCAGGAAGGGCTTTCAGAGCAGCCGGTTCTCGTCTTGGACAGTCGCCACACATCCGCACTTTTAGTGCCTCAGAACCCCGGACAGCTTGCAAAACACGGCTGTAACTGTCCCAGCGCAAGCTGTTCAGGAAAGCACAGAAACGCGATGTTCGCGTGCTTTTAGCGCTGCTCGCAAGAAGCCTCCGGAGCAGGCACTTCTCGTGCAGCAACAACCGTGCCTGCTACGATCTTTCCTAGCCTCTTTTCCTCCGGGCAGCCGGCTTGAGCTGATGTGAAGTGTTGGTGGGCAAATCATCCAGAGAAGCGTCGCAATGCTTCTGGGCTGTTAGCAAGAGCTTTCCTTGCTGACCCTTTTCACGTTGGAGATTAGCTGGACATTTGCCGGTTTAGTGCCTTGTTTCTTCTGCGCAGCTTGCACAAAGCTCATTGCGGCTTTCGCGGTTCGAGTTGTGCATCGCCGGAGCTCTGCGGGAAAGAGCGAGAGAAGAGCCGCGAAAGCTCCGAGTGCGGCCAGCTCGCGTGTAGCCGCGAATGTGCGCTGTTCGCCGGTTGCAGGGCGACTGCCTTCTGCGCGGCTGCTTCCAAGTTGACGGTAACTGCCAGCGTGCTAGCTGTGTAGGACAGTGAAGAGGCTGACGCGTGTGTGTCCGTAGAGCTGCTAGAAAGCGTACGTGACGAGCAGGAAGGGCTTTCAGAGCAGCCGGTTCTCGTCTTGGACAGTCGCCACACATCCGCACTTTTAGTGCCTCAGAACCCCGGACAGCTTGCAAAACACGGCTGTAACTGTCCCAGCGCAAGCTGTTCAGGAAAGCACAGAAACGCGATGTTCGCGTGCTTTTAGCGCTGCTCGCAAGAAGCCTCCGGAGCAGGCACTTCTCGTGCAGCAACAACCGTGCCTGCTACGATCTTTCCTAGCCTCTTTTCCTCCGGGCAGCCGGCTTGAGCTGATGTGAAGTGTTGGTGGGCAAATCATCCAGAGAAGCGTCGCAATGCTTCTGGGCTGTTAGCAAGAGCTTTCCTTGCTGAGCCTTTTCACGTTGGAGATTAGCTGGACATTTGCCGGTTTAGTGCCTTGTTTCTTCTGCGCAGCTTGCACAAAGCTCATTGCGGCTTTCGCGGTTCGAGTTGTGCATCGCCGGAGCTCTGCGGGAAAGAGCGAGAGAAGAGCCGCGAAAGCTCCGAGTGCGGCCAGCTCGCGTGTAGCCGCGAATGTGCGCTGTTCGCCGTTTGCAGGGCGACTGCCTTCTGCGCGGCTGCTTCCAAGTTGACGGTAACTGCCAGCGTGCTAGCTGTGTAGGACAGTGAAGAGGCTGACGCGTGTGTGTCCGTAGAGCTGCTAGAAAGCGTACGTGACGAGCAGGAAGGGCTTTCAGAGCAGCCGGCTCTCGTCTTGGACAGTCGCCACACATCCGCACTTTTAGTGCCTCAGAACCCCGGACAGCTTGCAAAACACGGCTGTAACTGTCCCAGCGCAAGCTGTTCAGGAAAGCACAGAAACGCGATGTTCGCGTGCTTTTAGCGCTGCTCGCAAGAAGCCTCCGGAGCAGGCACTTCTCGTGCAGCAACAACCGTGCCTGCTACGATCTTTCCTAGCCTCTTTTCCTCCGGGCAGCCGGCTTGAGCTGATGTGAAGTGTTGGTGGGCAAATCATCCAGAGAAGCGTCGCAATGCTTCTGGGCTGTTAGCAAGAGCTTTCCTTGCTGACCCTTTTCACGTTGGAGATTAGCTGGACATTTGCCGGTTTAGTGCCTTGTTTCTTCTGCGCAGCTTGCACAAAGCTCATTGCGGCTTTCGCGGTTCGAGTTGTGCATCGCCGGAGCTCTGCGGGAAAGAGCGAGAGAAGAGCCGCGAAAGCTCCGAGTGCGGCCAGCTCGCGTGTAGCCGCGAATGTGCGCTGTTCGCCGGTTGCAGGGCGACTGCCTTCTGCGCGGCTGCTTCCAAGTTGACGGTAACTGCCAGCGTGCTAGCTGTGTAGGACAGTGAAGAGGCTGACGCGTGTGTGTCCGTAGAGCTGCTAGAAAGCGTACGTGACGAGCAGGAAGGGCTTTCAGAGCAGCCGGTTCTCGTCTTGGACAGTCGCCACACATCCGCACTTTTAGTGCCTCAGAACCCCGGACAGCTTGCAAAACACGGCTGTAACTGTCCCAGCGCAAGCTGTTCAGGAAAGCACAGAAACGCGATGTTCGCGTGCTTTTAGCGCTGCTCGCAAGAAGCCTCCGGAGCAGGCACTTCTCGTGCAGCAACAACCGTGCCTGCTACGATCTTTCCTAGCCTCTTTTCCTCCGGGCAGCCGGCTTGAGCTGATGTGAAGTGTTGGTGGGCAAATCATCCAGAGAAGCGTCGCAATGCTTCTGGGCTGTTAGCAAGAGCTTTCCTTGCTGACCCTTTTCACGTTGGAGATTAGCTGGACATTTGCCGGTTTAGTGCCTTGTTTCTTCTGCGCAGCTTGCACAAAGCTCATTGCGGCTTTCGCGGTTCGAGTTGTGCATCGCCGGAGCTCTGCGGGAAAGAGCGAGAGAAGAGCCGCGAAAGCTCCGAGTGCGGCCAGCTCGCGTGTAGCCGCGAATGTGCGCTGTTCGCCGGTTGCAGGGCGACTGCCTTCTGCGCGGCTGCTTCCAAGTTGACGGTAACTGCCAGCGTGCTAGCTGTGTAGGACAGTGAAGAGGCTGACGCGTGTGTGTCCGTAGAGCTGCTAGAAAGCGTACGTGACGAGCAGGAAGGGCTTTCAGAGCAGCCGGTTCTCGTCTTGGACAGTCGCCACACATCCGCACTTTTAGTGCCTCAGAACCCCGGACAGCTTGCAAAACACGGCTGTAACTGTCCCAGCGCAAGCTGTTCAGGAAAGCACAGAAACGCGATGTTCGCGTGCTTTTAGCGCTGCTCGCAAGAAGCCTCCGGAGCAGGCACTTCTCGTGCAGCAACAACCGTGCCTGCTACGATCTTTCCTAGCCTCTTTTCCTCCGGGCAGCCGGCTTGAGCTGATGTGAAGTGTTGGTGGGCAAATCATCCAGAGAAGCGTCGCAATGCTTCTGGGCTGTTAGCAAGAGCTTTCCTTGCTGAGCCTTTTCACGTTGGAGATTAGCTGGACATTTGCCGGTTTAGTGCCTTGTTTCTTCTGCGCAGCTTGCACAAAGCTCATTGCGGCTTTCGCGGTTCGAGTTGTGCATCGCCGGAGCTCTGCGGGAAAGAGCGAGAGAAGAGCCGCGAAAGCTCCGAGTGCGGCCAGCTCGCGTGTAGCCGCGAATGTGCGCTGTTCGCCGTTTGCAGGGCGACTGCCTTCTGCGCGGCTGCTTCCAAGTTGACGGTAACTGCCAGCGTGCTAGCTGTGTAGGACAGTGAAGAGGCTGACGCGTGTGTGTCCGTAGAGCTGCTAGAAAGCGTACGTGACGAGCAGGAAGGGCTTTCAGAGCAGCCGGCTCTCGTCTTGGACAGTCGCCACACATCCGCACTTTTAGTGCCTCAGAACCCCGGACAGCTTGCAAAACACGGCTGTAACTGTCCCAGCGCAAGCTGTTCAGGAAAGCACAGAAACGCGATGTTCGCGTGCTTTTAGCGCTGCTCGCAAGAAGCCTCCGGAGCAGGCACTTCTCGTGCAGCAACAACCGTGCCTGCTACGATCTTTCCTAGCCTCTTTTCCTCCGGGCAGCCGGCTTGAGCTGATGTGAAGTGTTGGTGGGCAAATCATCCAGAGAAGCGTCGCAATGCTTCTGGGCTGTTAGCAAGAGCTTTCCTTGCTGACCCTTTTCACGTTGGAGATTAGCTGGACATTTGCCGGTTTAGTGCCTTGTTTCTTCTGCGCAGCTTGCACAAAGCTCATTGCGGCTTTCGCGGTTCGAGTTGTGCATCGCCGGAGCTCTGCGGGAAAGAGCGAGAGAAGAGCCGCGAAAGCTCCGAGTGCGGCCAGCTCGCGTGTAGCCGCGAATGTGCGCTGTTCGCCGGTTGCAGGGCGACTGCCTTCTGCGCGGCTGCTTCCAAGTTGACGGTAACTGCCAGCGTGCTAGCTGTGTAGGACAGTGAAGAGGCTGACGCGTGTGTGTCCGTAGAGCTGCTAGAAAGCGTACGTGACGAGCAGGAAGGGCTTTCAGAGCAGCCGGTTCTCGTCTTGGACAGTCGCCACACATCCGCACTTTTAGTGCCTCAGAACCCCGGACAGCTTGCAAAACACGGCTGTAACTGTCCCAGCGCAAGCTGTTCAGGAAAGCACAGAAACGCGATGTTCGCGTGCTTTTAGCGCTGCTCGCAAGAAGCCTCCGGAGCAGGCACTTCTCGTGCAGCAACAACCGTGCCTGCTACGATCTTTCCTAGCCTCTTTTCCTCCGGGCAGCCGGCTTGAGCTGATGTGAAGTGTTGGTGGGCAAATCATCCAGAGAAGCGTCGCAATGCTTCTGGGCTGTTAGCAAGAGCTTTCCTTGCTGACCCTTTTCACGTTGGAGATTAGCTGGACATTTGCCGGTTTTAGTGCCTTGTTTCTTCTGCGCAGCTTGCACAAAGCTCATTGCGGCTTTCGCGGTTCGAGTTGTGCATCGCCGGAGCTCTGCGGGAAAGAGCGAGAGAAGAGCCGCGAAAGCTCCGAGTGCGGCCAGCTCGCGTGTAGCCGCGAATGTGCGCTGTTCGCCGGTTGCAGGGCGACTGCCTTCTGCGCGGCTGCTTCCAAGTTGACGGTAACTGCCAGCGTGCTAGCTGTGTAGGACAGTGAAGAGGCTGACGCGTGTGTGTCCGTAGAGCTGCTAGAAAGCGTACGTGACGAGCAGGAAGGGCTTTCAGAGCAGCCGGTTCTCGTCTTGGACAGTCGCCACACATCCGCACTTTTAGTGCCTCAGAACCCCGGACAGCTTGCAAAACACGGCTGTAACTGTCCCAGCGCAAGCTGTTCAGGAAAGCACAGAAACGCGATGTTCGCGTGCTTTTAGCGCTGCTCGCAAGAAGCCTCCGGAGCAGGCACTTCTCGTGCAGCAACAACCGTGCCTGCTACGATCTTTCCTAGCCTCTTTTCCTCCGGGCAGCCGGCTTGAGCTGATGTGAAGTGTTGGTGGGCAAATCATCCAGAGAAGCGTCGCAATGCTTCTGGGCTGTTAGCAAGAGCTTTCCTTGCTGAGCCTTTTCACGTTGGAGATTAGCTGGACATTTGCCGGTTTAGTGCCTTGTTTCTTCTGCGCAGCTTGCACAAAGCTCATTGCGGCTTTCGCGGTTCGAGTTGTGCATCGCCGGAGCTCTGCGGGAAAGAGCGAGAGAAGAGCCGCGAAAGCTCCGAGTGCGGCCAGCTCGCGTGTAGCCGCGAATGTGCGCTGTTCGCCGGTTGCAGGGCGACTGCCTTCTGCGCGGCTGCTTCCAAGTTGACGGTAACTGCCAGCGTGCTAGCTGTGTAGGACAGTGAAGAGGCTGACGCGTGTGTGTCCGTAGAGCTGCTAGAAAGCGTACGTGACGAGCAGGAAGGGCTTTCAGAGCAGCCGGTTCTCGTCTTGGACAGTCGCCACACATCCGCACTTTTAGTGCCTCAGAACCCCGGACAGCTTGCAAAACACGGCTGTAACTGTCCCAGCGCAAGCTGTTCAGGAAAGCACAGAAACGCGATGTTCGCGTGCTTTTAGCGCTGCTCGCAAGAAGCCTCCGGAGCAGGCACTTCTCGTGCAGCAACAACCGTGCCTGCTACGATCTTTCCTAGCCTCTTTTCCTCCGGGCAGCCGGCTTGAGCTGATGTGAAGTGTTGGTGGGCAAATCATCCAGAGAAGCGTCGCAATGCTTCTGGGCTGTTAGCAAGAGCTTTCCTTGCTGAGCCTTTTCACGTTGGAGATTAGCTGGACATTTGCCGGTTTAGTGCCTTGTTTCTTCTGCGCAGCTTGCACAAAGCTCATTGCGGCTTTCGCGGTTCGAGTTGTGCATCGCCGGGAGCTCTGCGGGAAAGAGCGAGAGAAGAGCCGCGAAAGCTCCGAGTGCGGCCAGCTCGCGTGTAGCCGCGAATGTGCGCTGTTCGCCGGTTGCAGGGCGACTGCCTTCTGCGCGGCTGCTTCCAAGTTGACGGTAACTGCCAGCGTGCTAGCTGTGTAGGACAGTGAAGAGGCTGACGCGTGTGTGTCCGTAGAGCTGCTAGAAAGCGTACGTGACGAGCAGGAAGGGCTTTCAGAGCAGCCGGTTCTCGTCTTGCACAGTCGCCACACATCCGCACTTTTAGTGCCTCAGAACCCCGGACAGCTTGCAAAACACGGCTGTAACTGTCCCAGCGCAAGCTGTTCAGGAAAGCACAGAAACGCGATGTTCGCGTGCTTTTAGCGCTGCTCGCAAGAAGCCTCCGGAGCAGGCACTTCTCGTGCAGCAACAACCGTGCCTGCTACGATCTTTCCTAGCCTCTTTTCCTCCGGGCAGCCGGCTTGAGCTGATGTGAAGTGTTGGTGGGCAAATCATCCAGAGAAGCGTCGCAATGCTTCTGGGCTGTTAGCAAGAGCTTTCCTTGCTGAGCCTTTTCACGTTGGAGATTAGCTGGACATTTGCCGGTTTAGTGCCTTGTTTCTTCTGCGCAGCTTGCACAAAGCTCATTGCGGCTTTCGCGGTTCGAGTTGTGCATCGCCGGAGCTCTGCGGGAAAGAGCGAGAGAAGAGCCGCGAAAGCTCCGAGTGCGGCCAGCTCGCGTGTAGCCGCGAATGTGCGCTGTTCGCCGGTTGCAGGGCGACTGCCTTCTGCGCGGCTGCTTCCAAGTTGACGGTAACTGCCAGCGTGCTAGCTGTGTAGGACAGTGAAGAGGCTGACGCGTGTGTGTCCGTAGAGCTGCTAGAAAGCGTACGTGACGAGCAGGAAGGGCTTTCAGAGCAGCCGGTTCTCGTCTTGCACAGTCGCCACACATCCGCACTTTTAGTGCCTCAGAACCCCGGACAGCTTGCAAAACACGGCTGTAACTGTCCCAGCGCAAGCTGTTCAGGAAAGCACAGAAACGCGATGTTCGCGTGCTTTTAGCGCTGCTCGCAAGAAGCCTCCGGAGCAGGCACTTCTCGTGCAGCAACAACCGTGCCTGCTACGATCTTTCCTAGCCTCTTTTCCTCCGGGCAGCCGGCTTGAGCTGATGTGAAGTGTTGGTGGGCAAATCATCCAGAGAAGCGTCGCAATGCTTCTGGGCTGTTAGCAAGAGCTTTCCTTGCTGAGCCTTTTCACGTTGGAGATTAGCTGGACATTTGCCGGTTTAGTGCCTTGTTTCTTCTGCGCAGCTTGCACAAAGCTCATTGCGGCTTTCGCGGTTCGAGTTGTGCATCGCCGGAGCTCTGCGGGAAAGAGCGAGAGAAGAGCCGCGAAAGCTCCGAGTGCGGCCAGCTCGCGTGTAGCCGCGAATGTGCGCTGTTCGCCGGTTGCAGGGCGACTGCCTTCTGCGCGGCTGCTTCCAAGTTGACGGTAACTGCCAGCGTGCTAGCTGTGTAGGACAGTGAAGAGGCTGACGCGTGTGTGTCCGTAGAGCTGCTAGAAAGCGTACGTGACGAGCAGGAAGGGCTTTCAGAGCAGCCGGCTCTCGTCTTGCACAGTCGCCACACATCCGCACTTTTAGTGCCTCAGAACCCCGGACAGCTTGCAAAACACGGCTGTAACTGTCCCAGCGCAAGCTGTTCAGGAAAGCACAGAAACGCGATGTTCGCGTGCTTTTAGCGCTGCTCGCAAGAAGCCTCCGGAGCAGGCACTTCTCGTGCAGCAACAACCGTGCCTGCTACGATCTTTCCTAGCCTCTTTTCCTCCGGGCAGCCGGCTTGAGCTGATGTGAAGTGTTGGTGGGCAAATCATCCAGAGAAGCGTCGCAATGCTTCTGGGCTGTTAGCAAGAGCTTTCCTTGCTGAGCCTTTTCACGTTGGAGATTAGCTGGACATTTGCCGGTTTAGTGCCTTGTTTCTTCTGCGCAGCTTGCACAAAGCTCATTGCGGCTTTCGCGGTTCGAGTTGTGCATCGCCGGAGCTCTGCGGGAAAGAGCGAGAGAAGAGCCGCGAAAGCTCCGAGTGCGGCCAGCTCGCGTGTAGCCGCGAATGTGCGCTGTTCGCCGGTTGCAGGGCGACTGCCTTCTGCGCGGCTGCTTCCAAGTTGACGGTAACTGCCAGCGTGCTAGCTGTGTAGGACAGTGAAGAGGCTGACGCGTGTGTGTCCGTAGAGCTGCTAGAAAGCGTACGTGACGAGCAGGAAGGGCTTTCAGAGCAGCCGGTTCTCGTCTTGCACAGTCGCCACACATCCGCACTTTTAGTGCCTCAGAACCCCGGACAGCTTGCAAAACACGGCTGTAACTGTCCCAGCGCAAGCTGTTCAGGAAAGCACAGAAACGCGATGTTCGCGTGCTTTTAGCGCTGCTCGCAAGAAGCCTCCGGAGCAGGCACTTCTCGTGCAGCAACAACCGTGCCTGCTACGATCTTTCCTAGCCTCTTTTCCTCCGGGCAGCCGGCTTGAGCTGATGTGAAGTGTTGGTGGGCAAATCATCCAGAGAAGCGTCGCAATGCTTCTGGGCTGTTAGCAAGAGCTTTCCTTGCTGAGCCTTTTCACGTTGGAGATTAGCTGGACATTTGCCGGTTTAGTGCCTTGTTTCTTCTGCGCAGCTTGCACAAAGCTCATTGCGGCTTTCGCGGTTCGAGTTGTGCATCGCCGGAGCTCTGCGGGAAAGAGCGAGAGAAGAGCCGCGAAAGCTCCGAGTGCGGCCAGCTCGCGTGTAGCCGCGAATGTGCGCTGTTCGCCGGTTGCAGGGCGACTGCCTTCTGCGCGGCTGCTTCCAAGTTGACGGTAACTGCCAGCGTGCTAGCTGTGTAGGACAGTGAAGAGGCTGACGCGTGTGTGTCCGTAGAGCTGCTAGAAAGCGTACGTGACGAGCAGGAAGGGCTTTCAGAGCAGCCGGTTCTCGTCTTGGACAGTCGCCACACATCCGCACTTTTAGTGCCTCAGAACCCCGGACAGCTTGCAAAACACGGCTGTAACTGTCCCAGCGCAAGCTGTTCAGGAAAGCACAGAAACGCGATGTTCGCGTGCTTTTAGCGCTGCTCGCAAGAAGCCTCCGGAGCAGGCACTTCTCGTGCAGCAACAACCGTGCCTGCTACGATCTTTCCTAGCCTCTTTTCCTCCGGGCAGCCGGCTTGAGCTGATGTGAAGTGTTGGTGGGCAAATCATCCAGAGAAGCGTCGCAATGCTTCTGGGCTGTTAGCAAGAGCTTTCCTTGCTGACCCTTTTCACGTTGGAGATTAGCTGGACATTTGCCGGTTTAGTGCCTTGTTTCTTCTGCGCAGCTTGCACAAAGCTCATTGCGGCTTTCGCGGTTCGAGTTGTGCATCGCCGGAGCTCTGCGGGAAAGAGCGAGAGAAGAGCCGCGAAAGCTCCGAGTGCGGCCAGCTCGCGTGTAGCCGCGAATGTGCGCTGTTCGCCGGTTGCAGGGCGACTGCCTTCTGCGCGGCTGCTTCCAAGTTGACGGTAACTGCCAGCGTGCTAGCTGTGTAGGACAGTGAAGAGGCTGACGCGTGTGTGTCCGTAGAGCTGCTAGAAAGCGTACGTGACGAGCAGGAAGGGCTTTCAGAGCAGCCGGTTCTCGTCTTGCACAGTCGCCACACATCCGCACTTTTAGTGCCTCAGAACCCCGGACAGCTTGCAAAACACGGCTGTAACTGTCCCAGCGCAAGCTGTTCAGGAAAGCACAGAAACGCGATGTTCGCGTGCTTTTAGCGCTGCTCGCAAGAAGCCTCCGGAGCAGGCACTTCTCGTGCAGCAACAACCGTGCCTGCTACGATCTTTCCTAGCCTCTTTTCCTCCGGGCAGCCGGCTTGAGCTGATGTGAAGTGTTGGTGGGCAAATCATCCAGAGAAGCGTCGCAATGCTTCTGGGCTGTTAGCAAGAGCTTTCCTTGCTGAGCCTTTTCACGTTGGAGATTAGCTGGACATTTGCCGGTTTAGTGCCTTGTTTCTTCTGCGCAGCTTGCACAAAGCTCATTGCGGCTTTCGCGGTTCGAGTTGTGCATCGCCGGAGCTCTGCGGGAAAGAGCGAGAGAAGAGCCGCGAAAGCTCCGAGTGCGGCCAGCTCGCGTGTAGCCGCGAATGTGCGCTGTTCGCCGGTTGCAGGGCGACTGCCTTCTGCGCGGCTGCTTCCAAGTTGACGGTAACTGCCAGCGTGCTAGCTGTGTAGGACAGTGAAGAGGCTGACGCGTGTGTGTCCGTAGAGCTGCTAGAAAGCGTACGTGACGAGCAGGAAGGGCTTTCAGAGCAGCCGGTTCTCGTCTTGCACAGTCGCCACACATCCGCACTTTTAGTGCCTCAGAACCCCGGACAGCTTGCAAAACACGGCTGTAACTGTCCCAGCGCAAGCTGTTCAGGAAAGCACAGAAACGCGATGTTCGCGTGCTTTTAGCGCTGCTCGCAAGAAGCCTCCGGAGCAGGCACTTCTCGTGCAGCAACAACCGTGCCTGCTACGATCTTTCCTAGCCTCTTTTCCTCCGGGCAGCCGGCTTGAGCTGATGTGAAGTGTTGGTGGGCAAATCATCCAGAGAAGCGTCGCAATGCTTCTGGGCTGTTAGCAAGAGCTTTCCTTGCTGAGCCTTTTCACGTTGGAGATTAGCTGGACATTTGCCGGTTTAGTGCCTTGTTTCTTCTGCGCAGCTTGCACAAAGCTCATTGCGGCTTTCGCGGTTCGAGTTGTGCATCGCCGGAGCTCTGCGGGAAAGAGCGAGAGAAGAGCCGCGAAAGCTCCGAGTGCGGCCAGCTCGCGTGTAGCCGCGAATGTGCGCTGTTCGCCGGTTGCAGGGCGACTGCCTTCTGCGCGGCTGCTTCCAAGTTGACGGTAACTGCCAGCGTGCTAGCTGTGTAGGACAGTGAAGAGGCTGACGCGTGTGTGTCCGTAGAGCTGCTAGAAAGCGTACGTGACGAGCAGGAAGGGCTTTCAGAGCAGCCGGTTCTCGTCTTGGACAGTCGCCACACATCCGCACTTTTAGTGCCTCAGAACCCCGGACAGCTTGCAAAACACGGCTGTAACTGTCCCAGCGCAAGCTGTTCAGGAAAGCACAGAAACGCGATGTTCGCGTGCTTTTAGCGCTGCTCGCAAGAAGCCTCCGGAGCAGGCACTTCTCGTGCAGCAACAACCGTGCCTGCTACGATCTTTCCTAGCCTCTTTTCCTCCGGGCAGCCGGCTTGAGCTGATGTGAAGTGTTGGTGGGCAAATCATCCAGAGAAGCGTCGCAATGCTTCTGGGCTGTTAGCAAGAGCTTTCCTTGCTGAGCCTTTTCACGTTGGAGATTAGCTGGACATTTGCCGTTTAGTGCCTTGTTTCTTCTGCGCAGCTTGCACAAAGCTCATTGCGGCTTTCGCGGTTCGAGTTGTGCATCGCCGGAGCTCTGCGGGAAAGAGCGAGAGAAGAGCCGCGAAAGCTCCGAGTGCGGCCAGCTCGCGTGTAGCCGCGAATGTGCGCTGTTCGCCGGTTGCAGGGCGACTGCCTTCTGCGCGGCTGCTTCCAAGTTGACGGTAACTGCCAGCGTGCTAGCTGTGTAGGACAGTGAAGAGGCTGACGCGTGTGTGTCCGTAGAGCTGCTAGAAAGCGTACGTGACGAGCAGGAAGGGCTTTCAGAGCAGCCGGTTCTCGTCTTGGACAGTCGCCACACATCCGCACTTTTAGTGCCTCAGAACCCCGGACAGCTTGCAAAACACGGCTGTAACTGTCCCAGCGCAAGCTGTTCAGGAAAGCACAGAAACGCGATGTTCGCGTGCTTTTAGCGCTGCTCGCAAGAAGCCTCCGGAGCAGGCACTTCTCGTGCAGCAACAACCGTGCCTGCTACGATCTTTCCTAGCCTCTTTTCCTCCGGGCAGCCGGCTTGAGCTGATGTGAAGTGTTGGTGGGCAAATCATCCAGAGAAGCGTCGCAATGCTTCTGGGCTGTTAGCAAGAGCTTTCCTTGCTGAGCCTTTTCACGTTGGAGATTAGCTGGACATTTGCCGGTTTAGTGCCTTGTTTCTTCTGCGCAGCTTGCACAAAGCTCATTGCGGCTTTCGCGGTTCGAGTTGTGCATCGCCGGAGCTCTGCGGGAAAGAGCGAGAGAAGAGCCGCGAAAGCTCCGAGTGCGGCCAGCTCGCGTGTAGCCGCGAATGTGCGCTGTTCGCCGGTTGCAGGGCGACTGCCTTCTGCGCGGCTGCTTCCAAGTTGACGGTAACTGCCAGCGTGCTAGCTGTGTAGGACAGTGAAGAGGCTGACGCGTGTGTGTCCGTAGAGCTGCTAGAAAGCGTACGTGACGAGCAGGAAGGGCTTTCAGAGCAGCCGGTTCTCGTCTTGCACAGTCGCCACACATCCGCACTTTTAGTGCCTCAGAACCCCGGACAGCTTGCAAAACACGGCTGTAACTGTCCCAGCGCAAGCTGTTCAGGAAAGCACAGAAACGCGATGTTCGCGTGCTTTTAGCGCTGCTCGCAAGAAGCCTCCGGAGCAGGCACTTCTCGTGCAGCAACAACCGTGCCTGCTACGATCTTTCCTAGCCTCTTTTCCTCCGGGCAGCCGGCTTGAGCTGATGTGAAGTGTTGGTGGGCAAATCATCCAGAGAAGCGTCGCAATGCTTCTGGGCTGTTAGCAAGAGCTTTCCTTGCTGAGCCTTTTCACGTTGGAGATTAGCTGGACATTTGCCGGTTTAGTGCCTTGTTTCTTCTGCGCAGCTTGCACAAAGCTCATTGCGGCTTTCGCGGTTCGAGTTGTGCATCGCCGGAGCTCTGCGGGAAAGAGCGAGAGAAGAGCCGCGAAAGCTCCGAGTGCGGCCAGCTCGCGTGTAGCCGCGAATGTGCGCTGTTCGCCGGTTGCAGGGCGACTGCCTTCTGCGCGGCTGCTTCCAAGTTGACGGTAACTGCCAGCGTGCTAGCTGTGTAGGACAGTGAAGAGGCTGACGCGTGTGTGTCCGTAGAGCTGCTAGAAAGCGTACGTGACGAGCAGGAAGGGCTTTCAGAGCAGCCGGTTCTCGTCTTGCACAGTCGCCACACATCCGCACTTTTAGTGCCTCAGAACCCCGGACAGCTTGCAAAACACGGCTGTAACTGTCCCAGCGCAAGCTGTTCAGGAAAGCACAGAAACGCGATGTTCGCGTGCTTTTAGCGCTGCTCGCAAGAAGCCTCCGGAGCAGGCACTTCTCGTGCAGCAACAACCGTGCCTGCTACGATCTTTCCTAGCCTCTTTTCCTCCGGGCAGCCGGCTTGAGCTGATGTGAAGTGTTGGTGGGCAAATCATCCAGAGAAGCGTCGCAATGCTTCTGGGCTGTTAGCAAGAGCTTTCCTTGCTGAGCCTTTTCACGTTGGAGATTAGCTGGACATTTGCCGGTTTAGTGCCTTGTTTCTTCTGCGCAGCTTGCACAAAGCTCATTGCGGCTTTCGCGGTTCGAGTTGTGCATCGCCGGAGCTCTGCGGGAAAGAGCGAGAGAAGAGCCGCGAAAGCTCCGAGTGCGGCCAGCTCGCGTGTAGCCGCGAATGTGCGCTGTTCGCCGGTTGCAGGGCGACTGCCTTCTGCGCGGCTGCTTCCAAGTTGACGGTAACTGCCAGCGTGCTAGCTGTGTAGGACAGTGAAGAGGCTGACGCGTGTGTGTCCGTAGAGCTGCTAGAAAGCGTACGTGACGAGCAGGAAGGGCTTTCAGAGCAGCCGGTTCTCGTCTTGCACAGTCGCCACACATCCGCACTTTTAGTGCCTCAGAACCCCGGACAGCTTGCAAAACACGGCTGTAACTGTCCCAGCGCAAGCTGTTCAGGAAAGCACAGAAACGCGATGTTCGCGTGCTTTTAGCGCTGCTCGCAAGAAGCCTCCGGAGCAGGCACTTCTCGTGCAGCAACAACCGTGCCTGCTACGATCTTTCCTAGCCTCTTTTCCTCCGGGCAGCCGGCTTGAGCTGATGTGAAGTGTTGGTGGGCAAATCATCCAGAGAAGCGTCGCAATGCTTCTGGGCTGTTAGCAAGAGCTTTCCTTGCTGAGCCTTTTCACGTTGGAGATTAGCTGGACATTTGCCGGTTTAGTGCCTTGTTTCTTCTGCGCAGCTTGCACAAAGCTCATTGCGGCTTTCGCGGTTCGAGTTGTGCATCGCCGGAGCTCTGCGGGAAAGAGCGAGAGAAGAGCCGCGAAAGCTCCGAGTGCGGCCAGCTCGCGTGTAGCCGCGAATGTGCGCTGTTCGCCGGTTGCAGGGCGACTGCCTTCTGCGCGGCTGCTTCCAAGTTGACGGTAACTGCCAGCGTGCTAGCTGTGTAGGACAGTGAAGAGGCTGACGCGTGTGTGTCCGTAGAGCTGCTAGAAAGCGTACGTGACGAGCAGGAAGGGCTTTCAGAGCAGCCGGTTCTCGTCTTGCACAGTCGCCACACATCCGCACTTTTAGTGCCTCAGAACCCCGGACAGCTTGCAAAACACGGCTGTAACTGTCCCAGCGCAAGCTGTTCAGGAAAGCACAGAAACGCGATGTTCGCGTGCTTTTAGCGCTGCTCGCAAGAAGCCTCCGGAGCAGGCACTTCTCGTGCAGCAACAACCGTGCCTGCTACGATCTTTCCTAGCCTCTTTTCCTCCGGGCAGCCGGCTTGAGCTGATGTGAAGTGTTGGTGGGCAAATCATCCAGAGAAGCGTCGCAATGCTTCTGGGCTGTTAGCAAGAGCTTTCCTTGCTGAGCCTTTTCACGTTGGAGATTAGCTGGACATTTGCCGGTTTAGTGCCTTGTTTCTTCTGCGCAGCTTGCACAAAGCTCATTGCGGCTTTCGCGGTTCGAGTTGTGCATCGCCGGAGCTCTGCGGGAAAGAGCGAGAGAAGAGCCGCGAAAGCTCCGAGTGCGGCCAGCTCGCGTGTAGCCGCGAATGTGCGCTGTTCGCCGGTTGCAGGGCGACTGCCTTCTGCGCGGCTGCTTCCAAGTTGACGGTAACTGCCAGCGTGCTAGCTGTGTAGGACAGTGAAGAGGCTGACGCGTGTGTGTCCGTAGAGCTGCTAGAAAGCGTACGTGACGAGCAGGAAGGCTTTCAGAGCAGCCGGTTCTCGTCTTGGACAGTCGCCACACATCCGCACTTTTAGTGCCTCAGAACCCCGGACAGCTTGCAAAACACGGCTGTAACTGTCCCAGCGCAAGCTGTTCAGGAAAGCACAGAAACGCGATGTTCGCGTGCTTTTAGCGCTGCTCGCAAGAAGCCTCCGGAGCAGGCACTTCTCGTGCAGCAACAACCGTGCCTGCTACGATCTTTCCTAGCCTCTTTTCCTCCGGGCAGCCGGCTTGAGCTGATGTGAAGTGTTGGTGGGCAAATCATCCAGAGAAGCGTCGCAATGCTTCTGGGCTGTTAGCAAGAGCTTTCCTTGCTGAGCCTTTTCACGTTGGAGATTAGCTGGACATTTGCCGGTTTAGTGCCTTGTTTCTTCTGCGCAGCTTGCACAAAGCTCATTGCGGCTTTCGCGGTTCGAGTTGTGCATCGCCGGAGCTCTGCGGGAAAGAGCGAGAGAAGAGCCGCGAAAGCTCCGAGTGCGGCCAGCTCGCGTGTAGCCGCGAATGTGCGCTGTTCGCCGGTTGCAGGGCGACTGCCTTCTGCGCGGCTGCTTCCAAGTTGACA